>NC_133449.1:71580055-71760055 GCF_048565385.1 Saimiri boliviensis | reverse complement strand
TAAAAAACTGTGGGAGAGGTGCAGTATCTGATCCATAGTGCTGGAGTGGCTGGGAAAGCCCCCAGTGGCCTCCACTGGGTAAGGAGGGGAGTCCTCTGGGGATTGCACTTCCTGGGTGAGGCAGTGCCTCACCCTGCCTCAGCTTGCCCTTCTTGGGCTACACCCACTGTGCAACCAATCTCATTGAGATGCACCTGGTACCTCATTTGAAAATGCTGAGATCACTCACCCTCTGTGTAGTTCTCACTGGTAACTGCAATCCAGAGCTGTTCCTTTTTGGCCATCTTGCTTTGTCTTCTCTCTTCTAGCTATTTTGAAATATAAATTATTGTTAGCTCTAATTTACCTACTATACTATCAAATACTAGAACTCATTCCATCTCTCTAAATGTATTTTTATACCCCTTAACTAAGTTCTCTTCATCCTTCCTCCACCCTTTCTTTCCCAGCCTCTGGTATCCACCATCTTACTCTCTACATCTATGAAATCCACTTTTTTAGCTTTCACATATGAGTAAGAATGTGGAATCTTTGTCTATTTGGCATTACTAAAAGCCTCTGTCTTACAATGGGAGAAATGCTTTGGCAAAAAAACCACAGAACTGGGATTCAGAAGACCTGAGTTCTTTCTACTCCACACTTGGTTGTATGATCTTGGGTAAACTGTATCCTTTCTGGAGATGGGGGTTGAGGCAGCGAGTAGAAACTAAGTCAATGGCTCTTGCATGGGAATTCGAGGACAGCTGCACAGAATAATCACCTCGGGAGCTTTTTCTAAATTGAAAAGACAAGATCTATAAAACTTCTCCCTAGTCAAGCCCTTTGTGACTCACTAGGGGTATGGAGGGAGTGAAGAGGGTAGGTAGCAGCAGGTGGGGGCATGGATGTGGGGACCAGGAGGCCACAAGCTTCAGGGCAGGAGGCTCTTCTGTTTCTGTTAAGCAGCTGTGTCACCCAGGCAACATTCAGCACCAGCCATCTGAGAGACTGAGGGGAGACAAAGAGCAAAGATGCTTCTGTGAACCAATTAAGTGTATGTGTGTGTGTGTGTTGGGGGGACCAACTCTTATTCTGTTTTCTGTTTCTGTGCTATGTTTTGCCTAGAGACAATGACCATGAGGGAAGAAAGGAGTCCTTTCCTCTGGCTTTAGTGTCCATCAAGACAAATTATTTCTCTACTCTGGTTTTTGAATTTCCCAGAAAGAAAGGAAAGCATGTCTTGAGTTAGATTGTTACTGTTCTTATCATTTCTCTATGCTCTTCTAACTTTTTAAGTTACCCATCTTCTTTTCCTCTTCAATAGAGTTGGCAGGACCTAAGTTGTAGGGACCCTCCATAATAAGCCAGGTTAAAATCTATGGATAGCATGTGGGATGTAAGAAAACCAGGAACGAATCCACCTTTTCCACATTATTTTGGGGCCCTGTTATAAAAGTCTAGACCAGTTTGCATTTAGCAGTTTTCTACTCAAAAATATGAAATACATTCTATGCTCTTGCAAGACATAACCCTGTTACTTCCACTAAAATAAGACAGTGTTAAGTAACTTTACCATTTAGGAGGTTGATAAAGAGGGGAAAAACTTTTGGAACTTGTCACAGTTCATTGGGTTAAATGCAAAGAATAATTGGAGAAATAGAGCTTAGAGATTATTTTGATTTTCATGGGCATTTACACTTTTTCTTCTCTAAGTGAGAAGAGTTTTTATTCTTTGGTCTCCTCAATAAGAAATTGGGCACCTAGTGGCTTCTTAGTGATATTTATATCCTGAAGTTTTATATTTGAATAAGAAATCTTTGATGTAGTTACTCAGTTATGCTTCATGTAATTGAAAACCCCCAAACCAGTAATTGGCAGCAACACTTGTACAGATTTGGACATCAAATTGTGATGGAAACCTGTGAATTACTTCAAGCTCACTCTGAGCCACAGTGTCAAGACAACATGAATGGGTCCAGCAAATGAATAAATGAATGAGTCGTAACCTTGGACTCAGCAGACTATTGACTTGAAAAGCTGCATTACTAAATCCTCATCAGGTTACAGCATCAGATAGTCCAAAATAAAAGGAGGAGGTGTAATTAATCAAAGAACAGTCAATACGGTACTGGGACTCCAAGCCCAGGTCTCTCCCTGTGTGAACTTGAGCAGGTTATCCATTTTGCTTGAGACTTTTATGCTTCCTATAAAGTGGTAATACCTACATTAAGAATTGTCCTGAAGGTAAAATGATATGACCCATCTTCTGCATTTAGCATCAAGGCTGGTCAGTGAGTGCTCAAGCAAGGTGACTATTATTACTGCTGCTGCTATTACTGGTATCAGTGCAGCTGGCATTCTTTATTCCCAAAGTAGTTACTAATCATGGTAGACTTACTTCAGAGAACTGCAAGAGCTTCAAGTCTTCCCAAGGTGATACAGTTTTCATCCTGCATTTTCATCTACAAATGCAGCCCCTCCACAGACTGCTAAAAACCAAATGCAAGTAAGTCGCAGGTGCTGTGCTTTCCAAGAGGATAATGTCAAGTAGGTTTTGACCTCTGAGTCTGTGTAAGTGCATTATGGCATGCTGAAACCCCTCATTTTTATCATTTTATTTTACAGGGCGAGAGCTGAATATAGGCTCCAACTGGAAAATGGCATTGAAGCCTGATTGCTTGCTACTATTCAGAATGCCATCTACATAAACACGCAAACACACACACACACACACACACACACACACACACACACACGTAAAGCAATAAAGAACCCCTTTCTGTTCTTGCAAGAGTCAGTGTTTTATAACTCTCTGTGATGTCATCTATATTAATTGAACCTCTATAGTAAGTTTGTGTTTTTGTTTGTTTCATTTGTTTGGGTATTTTGACTTAAAAAGTTTGCCTTTTTAATTATTATCACCACATGTTGGATCATTAGGGGTCTCTTTTTCATTAATAAACTTTGTCATATATGTGCTTAATTGGAATGGACATGATGGTTGTTCTTATAGATTTTAAGTACACTTAAGAGAAATAAATAAGAAATCGACTTCAAGTATCCATATAAGTTCTTCAAGGTATCTTGGGAAAAACATTTTTTTTTTTTGGTAAAGTTCCTTTACAGAATGGCTTAAAGAGCTTCCAGTTGCTTCAGATTGAGCCTGGAATAGACTTTTGCTCAAGCTAGATTTGCACTTATGTTGTAAATTAGAAATTTTCATTTATGTCATTGGATTTAGGAACCTTATCTGAGTTGTCACAACCTTACTCATTACCCTCAGGAAGATGAACAATTTAAAGGGGAAAAAAGGAAGCAGAAAAAGTGGTGGATAGGAGGTAGGACTAACCTGCAGCTCCCACTCAAAGGACAGAGCAGATTGTGGAGGCCCACAATTGGAACTTTTTCTCTAAGAACTACCACAGGAACATGCCAGGAAAGCCAAGAGAATCCACAGAACCTTTGGAGGAGGTGGGTTGCCACTGCAGGCTCCGTGGGACAAATGAAGAACTGTGAGTCTGTTTGCTTTCTCAGCTGGGAGGTTTGTAGCCTGGGGAGAGTTCTCAGCCCTGCTCACCAGCTGCCTGGAAATAAACTCAGTGCTGTTGAGCAGGGGGATGAGGGGTCCCTGAATCTAAACAGTGAGATTGAGACCAGCATTTTGGGCTACAGGCTTTGCGGGAGCTGGGTGAGGCCTGTTGCTGCCTGCTTTCTCCCACTTCCCTGGTGACCTGTCTGAGCAGCAGAGACAGCCACTATTCCCTGGGAACAAAACTCCATTGGCCTCAGAACCACTTCCATCCCTCACAGCAGCCACAGCAAGCCCTGCCTAAGGAGAGTTTGAGCTCAGACATGCCTATCCCTGCCTCCACCTGGTGGTCTTTCCCTACCTACCTTGGTAGCCAAAACATAATCTCATGAGAGCTCTATTCCTCTGCCCACTGTGTGAGAAACCTGCATACTTATCCACAGGCAACCCTAGAACAAGCTTGTATCTTCCCTATATGACCATCTCTAAAGTGCTCTTAATAGTGCTACCTCCTGACTGAAGGCCAACCAACAAAACCAGTGCACTTAAAAATACAACCAAGGGCCCTCACAGAGTCCACTTCACTCCCTAGCTACATCCACCAGAGTAGGTGCTGGTCTTCATGGTTGAGAGACCTAAAGACAGACCACAACACAGAACTCTTTGCAGACACATCCCAGTACTAGCCCAGAGACTTGTAGCTTCACTGGGATGCTAGACCTAGAAGAGAAATGACAATCACAGCGGTTTTGCTCTCAGGAAGCCCCATCCCTAAGTGAAAGAAGAGAGCACTATATCAAGGGAACATGCCTGGGACAAAGGAATCTAAATAGCAGCCCTAGAATCTCAGGTCTTTCTCTGACATAGTCTACCCAAATTCTGATAGTATGACAAAACAAGTTTTTTTTTAACATCATACTAGCTTACCAGTAGTGGATCCAAACTAAGATGAAATCTCTGAATTGCCAGAAAAATATTCAGAAGGTTGATCATTAAGCTAATCAAGGAGGCACCAGAGAAAGGTGAAGTCCAACTTAAAATAATTTTTAAAAAGATATGGATGGAAAAATGTCTAGTGAAATAGACAGCATAAATAAAAAACAGTCACAACTTCTGGAAACCAAGGATACACTTAGAGAAATGCAAAGTGAACTGGAAAGTCTCAACAATAGAATTGAACAAGTGAAATAAAGTACTTTGGAGCTTGAAGACAAGCCTTTTGAATTAACCCAATCTAACAGAGGCAAAAAAAAAATAATAATTTAAAAAATAAAGCCTCCAAGATGTTAGGGATTATGTAAAATAACAAAACCTAAGAATAATTAATGTTCCTGAGGAAGAAGAGAAATCTAAAAGTTTGGAAAGTATATTTGAGGGAATAATTGAGAAAATCTTCCCTGGCCTTGCTAGAGTTCTGGACCTTCAAATACAAGAAGCTCAAAGAACACCTAGGAAATTCATCACAAAGAGATAATCACCCGTGTACACTGTCATCAGTTTATCTAAAATCAAGGTAAAGGAAAGAATCTAAAATCAAGGTAAAGGTAAGAGCTATGAGGCAAAAGTATCAGGTAACCTATAAAGGAAAACCTATTAGGTTAACAGCAGATTTCTCAGCAGAAACCCTACGAGCTAGAAGGGATTGGGTATTAAATTTAGCCTCCTTAATCAACCCAATTATCAGCTGAGAGTTTTGTATCCAGAAAAACTAAGCTTCATAAATGAAAAACAGATACAGTCTTTTTCAGAAAAATAAATACTGAGAGAATCTGCCACTACAAAGCCATCACTACAAGAACTGCTTAAAGGAGCTTTAAATCTTGAAACAAGTCCTCAGAATACACCAAAATATAATCTCCTTAAAACATACATTTTGCAGGCCCTATAAAACAATAACACAATGGGGAAAAAAGATATTCAGGCAACAGATAGCACAATGAATAGAATAGCACCTCACATCTCAATGCTAATGTTGAATGTAAATGGCCTATATTTCACTTAAAAGATACAGAATGGCAGAATGGTTAAGAACTCACCAACTAAGTATCTGCTGTCTCCAAGAGACTCACCTGACACATAAGGACTTATATAAACTTAAGGTTAAGTGGGTGGAAAAAGATACTTCATGCAAATGGACATCAAAACCAAGCAGGGGTAGCTATTCTTATATCAGCCAAAACAAACTTTAAAGCAACAGCAGTTAAAAAAGACAAAGAAGGACATTATGTATTGATAAAAGGACTAGTCCAACATGAAAATATCACAATCTTAAATATATATGCACCTTACACAAGAGCTTCCAAATTTACAAAATAATTATTATTAGACCTAAGAAATGAGATAGACAGCAACACGATAATAGTGGGGGACCCCAATACTCCACTGACAGCACTAGACAGGTCGAGACAGAAAGTGAACAAAGAAATAATGGACTAAAACTATACCCTAGAACAAATGGACTTAACAGATATTTTCAGAATGTTCTACCTAACAACTGCAGAATATACATTCTATTTATCAGCACATAAAATATTCTCCAATATAGACCATATGATAGGATACAAAACAAGTCCCAAGAAATTTAAGAAAATTAAAATTATATTAAGTACTCTTTTAGACCACAGTGGAATAAAATTGGAAATCGACTCCAAAAGGAACCCTCGAAACCATGCAAACAAACAAATACAAAAGATAAATGAAATGAAAAGGTGGTTGTTTGAAAAGATAAAATTGATAGACCATTAGTGAGGTTAATCAAGAAAAGATCCAAATAAGTGCAATTAGATATTACAGTAGATATTACAACCAATACCATAAAAATACAAAAGATCATTCAAGGCTACTATGAACACCGTGAGCCTAAACTAGAAAACCTAGTGGAAATGGATAAATTCCTGTAAATATACAACCCTCCTAGATTAAACCAGAACAGATACTCTGAAGAATTTAAAAACAAGCAGCAAGATTGAAATGATAATTTAAAAGTTACCAAAAAACAACAAAAAAGTCCAGGTCCAGTCAATTAAATGCTGAATTCTAAGACATTCAAAGAATTGGTACCAATCCTATTGACACTATTCCAAAAGACAGAGAAAGAGGGAATCCTTCTATATCTCTCTATGAAGCCAATATCACCCTAATACCAAAAGCAGGAAAGGACATGGCAAAAAAAAAAAAAAAAAAGAAAAAAAAAAGAAAGAAAACTACCGGCCAGTGTCCCTCATGCACATAGATGGAAAATCCTGAACAAAATGCTAGCTAACAGAACCCAACAGCATATCAAAAAGATAATCCAGCATGATCAAGTGGGTTTCATACCAGGGATGCAGGGATGGTTTAACATTCACAAGTCAATAAATGATACACTATATAAACAGAATTAAAAACAAAAATCATATGATCTTCTCAGTAGATGCAGAAACAGCATTTGATAAAATCCAGCATTGCTTTATGATTAAAACACTCATCAAAATTGGCATAGAAGGGACATATTTTAAGGTGATAAAAGCCATCTATGACAAACCCACAGCCAGCATTATACTGAGCAGGGAAAAGATAAAAGCATTTCCCCTGAGAACTGGAACAAGACAAGGATATCCATTGTTACCACTTCTATGCAACATAGTACTGGAAGTCCCAGCCAGAGCAATCAAACAAGAGAATGAAATAAAGGGCATCCAAATTGGTAATGAGGAAGTCAAACTGTCACTGTTTGCTGACATGATTGTATATTTAGAAAACCCTAACGACTCCTTCAGAAAGCTCCTAGAACTGGTAAAGCAATTCAGCAGAATTTCAGAATACAGAATTAATGTACACAAATCAGTAGCTTTGCTATATACTAACAGCAACCAAGTTGAGAATCAAATCAATAACTCCATCTCTTTTAGAATAGCTACAAAAAAATAAAAAATAAATAAGTAAGATACTTAGAAATATACTTAACTGTGGAGGTGAAAGACCTCCACAAGGAAAACTACAAAACACTGCTGAAAGAAATAACAGGCAACACAAACAAATGGAAACACTCATGCTTTTGGAGGGGTGGAATCAATATTGTTAAAATGACCACACTGCCAAAGGCAATCTACAGATGCAATACAATTTCCATTAAAATACCACCATCATTCTTCACAAAACTAGAAAAAAAAAAATCCTAAAACTCATATGGAACCAAAAAAGAGCCCACATAGCCAAAGCAAAGACTAAGCAAAAAGAACAACTCTGAAGGCATTACATTACCTAACTTCAAACTATGCTACAAGGCCATAGCCACCAAAACAGCTTGGTCCTCATATAAAAATGGCATGTAGAACAATGGAACAGAATAGAGAACCAGAAAGAAAAGCTAAATACTTAAAACAGCCAACTGATCTTTGACAAAGCAAATAAAAACATAAAGTGGGTAAGGACACCCTAGTCAACACCTGGTGCTGGGGTAATTGGCAAGCCACATGTCAAAGAATGAACCTGGGTAAGACCTGAAACCATATAAATTCTAGAATATAACATTGGAAAAACCCTTCTAGACGCTGGCTTGGGCGAAGACTTCATAACCAAGAACCCGAAAGCAAATGCAACAAAAACAAAGATAAATAGCTGGGACTTAATTAAACTAAAAAGCTTCACACAGCAAAAGAAACAATCAGCAGAGTAAACAGACAACCCATGGAGTGTGAGAAAATCTTCACAATCTACACATCAAACAAAGAACTAATATTGAGAATCTACGAGTTACTCAAACAAATCAGCAAGAACAACACAAGGAATGACATCGAAAAGTAGGCCAAGGACATGAAAAGGCAATTTTCAAAAGAAGACATACAGGAGGCCAACAAACATATGAAAAAATGCTCATCATCACTGGTCATCAGAGAAATGCAAATCAAAACCACATTGAGATACCATCTCACACCAGTTAGAATGGCGATCATTAAAAAATCGGGAAACAACAGATGCTGGAGAGGATGTGGAGAAATAGGAACACTTCCACACTGTTGGTGGGAATGTAAATTAGTTCAACCATTGTGGAAGACAGTGTGGCGATTCCTCAAGGACCTAAAAATAGAAATCCCATTTGACCCAGCAATCCCATTACTGGGTATATATCCAAAGGATTATAAATCATTCTACTACAAGGACACGTGCACATGAATGTTCATTGCAGCACTGTTTACAATAGCAAAGACCTGGAACCAACCCAAATGCCCAACGATGATAGACTGGATAGGGAAAATGTGGTACACATACACCATGGAATATTACGCAGCCATCAAAAACGATGAGTTCATGTCCTTTGTAGGGACATGGATGAACCTGGAAACCATCATTCTCAGCAAACTGACACAAGAGCAGAAAATCAAACACCATATATTCTCACTCATAGGCGGGTGTTGAGCAATGAGAACACATGGACACAGGGAGGGGAGCACTACACACTGGGGTCTGTTGGGGGGAAATGGGGGAGGGGCGAGGGGTGGGGAGGTGGGAAGAGATAGCATGGGGAGAAATGACAGATACAGGTGACGGGACGGAAGGCAGCAAAGCACACTGCCATGTGTGTACCTATGCAACAATCTTGCATGTTCATCACATGTACCCCAGAACCTAAAATGCAATAAAAAAAAGCTAATTTGAAAAAACAAACAAACAAAAAAACAAACAAAAAAAAGAAGATATACAAATGGCCAAAAACATATGAAAAAATCATATGGGAACTTATCATCACTAATCATCAGGAAAATGCAAACAAAACCGCAATGTAATGCCACCTCCTGTAAGAATGGCCATAATCCAAAAAAACAAAAAGTAATAGGTGCTGGTGTGGATGTGGTGAAAAGGAAACACTTTTACACTGTTGATGGGAAAGTAAACTAGTGCAACCACTATGAAAAACAGTGTGGAGATTCCTTAAAGAACTAAAAGTAGATCTACTATTTGATTCACCAATTCCACTCCTGGTTATCTACCCAGAGGAAAAGAAGTCATATGAAAAAGATACTTGCACATGCATGTTTATAGCAGCACAATTCACAATTGTGAAAATATGGAACCAGCCCAAATGCACATTAATCAAAGAGTGGATAAAGAAATTGTAGTGTGTGTGTGTGTGTGTGTGTGTGTGTGTATGTATATAAACACACACACACACACACACACACACATATACACACACACCATGGAATACTACTCAGTCATAAAAAGGAACAAAAATATAATGGCATTTGCAGCAACCTAAATAGAATTGAAGACCATTATTCTAAGTGAAGTAACTCAGGAATGGAAAAACAAACATCATCATGTCCTCACTCATAAGTGGGAGCTAAGCTAGGAGGGTGGAAAGGCATAAGCATGATACAATGGGAGATTCTGAAGATGGCCAAATGTGAACAGCTCTGGAGTCCAGTTCCCAGTGAGAACAATGCAGAGGGTGAGTGATCACATTTCCAAACGAGTTTTTACTGCCCACAGACCAGGAGATTCCCAGACTGAAAAGCACTATGAGTTTCCAGCATGGGTGTTTCAGCCAGCGCTGTGGGTCTCTGCACAAAATCTCCCACAAATCTGGGCAGCCATTTCAACTGGTGCCTGGAATGCTTGGGAGACAGAGCTGCCCATTTATCTGACAAAAAAAGTGGGCTGAAACAAGGAGCCAGTTGATCTGGTTCAGCGGGTCCCACCCCAACAAAGACCAGCAATTTGAAACGCTCTGGATTGAGAGTTTTGCAGCAAGCCCAGCTGGACCCAGGATGGTCCAGCTTGGTCAGGGAAGGGCATCAGCCATTATCAAGGTAGTCCACCACTACTGAGGCAGTCCACCATTACCAGGGTAATCTGCCATTACCAAGGCAGTCCACAATTACCAAGGCAATCCACCTTTACTGAGGCAGTCCGCCATTACCAAGACAATCTGCAATTACTAAGGCAGAATGCCATTACTGAGGCAATTCTAACTGTACCTCTGTAAACAAAACCTCAAGGAGGTTCACACAGCAGCGGGGCAGAGCCTGAGGCAGCCTAGCAACACCTCTGCTGGCAGACTGTGACCAGACTACCTCCTTGCTGGGCAGGGCATCTCTGAAAAAAAGGCAGCAGCATATCAGGAACTTATAAATAAAGCACCACCTTCCAAGGACAGAGCACATGGGGAAAAAGGTAGTTATGAGTTCTGCAGCAGCAGACTTAAACATACCTGCCCAGCAGCTCTGAATGGAACAACAGAACTCCCAGCTCAACACTTGAGCTCTTATAAGGAACAGACTGTCTCCTCAAGCAGCTCCCCAACCCCCATATATCCAAAGAGACACCTCATAAAGGAGAGCTCAACCTGACATCTGGTGGATACTCTTCCGGAATGAAGATAACAGAAGAAGAAACTGGCAGCAACCCTTCTTGTTCTGTGGCTACTACAGGTGATCCCCAATAAAGTAAGGTCTGGAGTGGGCCTCCAGCAGTCCAACAGCAGAGAGGCCTGACTGTTAGAAGGAAAACTAAAAAACAGAAGGAAATAGCTTCAACATCTACAAATAGGACATCCACTCAGAGACCCCACCTGAAAGTCACCAAATTCAAAGACCACAGGTAGATAAACCCATGAAGATGGGAAGAACCCAGCACAAAAAGGATGAAAACACCAAAAACTGGAACGACTCTCCTCCAAGGGATCAAACTCCTCACCAGCAAGGCAACAAAGCTGGATAAAGAATGAGTCTGATGAATTGACAGACAGGAGGCTTCAGAAGGTGGGTAATAGCAAACTTCTCTAAGCTAAAAGAACATGTTCTAACTCAGTGCAAAGAAACTAAGAACCTTGAAAAAAGGGTAGATGAAATGCTAATGAGAATAAACAAGTTAGAGAAGAATATCAACGACTTGATGGAGCTGAAAAACACAACACGAGAACTTCACATAGCATACACAAGTTTCAATAGCTGAATCGATCAAGCAGAAGAAAAGATGTCAGAGATTGAAGATCAACTCAATGAAATAAAATGAGAAGGCAAAATTAGAGAAAAAAGAGTGAAAAGAAATGAACAAGGCCTCTAGGAAACATGGGATTATGTGAAAAACCTAATCTATGTTTGATAGGTGTACCTATATGTGACGGAGAGAATGAATCCAAGCTGGAAAACACTCTTCAGGTTATTACCAAGAAAAACTTCCCCAAGCTAGGAAGACAGGCCAATACTCGAATACAAGAAACACAGAGAACACCACAAAGATATTCCTCAAGAAGACCAACCCCAAGGCACATAATCGTCAGATTCACCAGAGTTGAAATGAAAGAAAAAATGCTGAAGGCAGCCACAGAGAAAGGTCGGGTTACCCAAAAAGAGAAGCCCATCAGATTCGCAGTGGATCTCTTGGCAGAAACCCTACCAGCCAGAATAGAGTGGGGGCCAATATTCAACGTCCTTAAAGAAAATAACTTGCAACCTAGAATTTCATATCCAGACAAACTAAGCTTCCTAAGCAAAGGAGAAATAAAATCCTTTATGAACAAGCAATTGCTGAGAGATTTTGTCAACACCAGACGTACCTTATAAGAGCTCCTGAAAGAAGCACTAAACATAGAAAGGAATAAACAGTACCAGCCACTCCAAAAATGTACCAAATGATAAAGATTATTGACACAATGAAGAAACTGAGTCAACTAATGGGAAAAACAACCAGCTAGCATCAAAATGGCAGGATCAGGTTCACACATAACAATATTAATCTTTTTTTTTTTTATTATTGCATTTTAGGTTTTGGGGTACATGTGATGAACATGCAAGATTGTTGCATAGGTACACACATGGCAGTGTGCTTTGCTGCCTTCCGTCCCCTCACCTGTATCTGTCATTTCTCCCCATGCTATCTCTTCCCACCTCCCCACCCCCCGCCCCTCCCCCATTTCCCCCCAACAGACCCCAGTGTGTAGTGCTCCCCTCCCTGTGTCCATGTGTTCTCATTGTTCAACACCCGCCTATGAGCGAGAATATACGGTGTTTGATTTTCTGCTCTTGTGTCAGTTTGCTGAGAATGATGGTTTCCAGGTTCATCCATGTCCCTATAAAGGACGTGAACTCATTGTTTTTGATGGCTGCATAATATTCCATGGTGTATATGTACCACATTTTCCCTATCCAGTCTATCATCGTTGGGCATTTGGGTTGGTTCCAGGTCTTTGCTATTGTAAACAGTGCTGCAATGAACATTCGTGTGCACGTGTCCTTGTAGTAGAATGATTTATAATCCTTTGGATATATACCCAGTAATGGGATTGCTGGGTCAAATGGGATTTCTATTTTTAGGTCCTTGAGGAATCTCCACACTGTCTTCCACAATGGTTGAATTAATTTACATTCCCACCAACAGTGTAAAAGTGTTCCTATTTCTCCACATCCTCTCCAGCATCTGTTGTTTCCCGATTTTTTAATGATCGCCATTCTAACTGGTGTGAGATGGTATCTCAATGTGGTTTTGATTTGCATTTCTCTGATGACCAGTGATGATGAGCATTTTTTCATATGTTTGTTGGCCTCCTGTATGTCTTCTTTTGTAAAGTATCTGTTCATATCCTTTGCCCATTTTTGAATGGGCTTGTTTGTTTTTTTCTTGTAGATCTGCTTTAGTTCTTTGTAAATTCTGGATATCAGCCCCTTGTCAGATGGGTAGACTGCAAAAATTTTTTCCCATTCTGTTGGTTGCCGATTCACTCTACTGACTGTTTCTTTTGCCGTGCAGAAGCTGTGGAGTTTGATTAGGTCCCATTTGTCTATTTTGGCTTTTGTTGCCATTGCTTTTGGCGTTTTGGTCATGAAGTCCTTGCCTACACCTATGTCCTGAATGGTTTTGCCTAGATTTTCTTCTAAGGTTTTTATGGTATTAGGTCTGATGTTTAAGTCTTTAATCCATCTGGAGTTAATTTTGGTGTAAGGTGTCAGGAAGGGGTCCTGTTTCTGCTTTCTGCACATGGCTAGCCAGTTTTCCCAACACCATTTATTAAACAGGGAGTCCTTTCCCCATTGCTTGTTTTTGTCAGGTTTGTCGAAGATCAGATGGTTGTGGGTATGTTGTATTTCCTGTGAGGCCTCTGTTCTGTTCCATTGGTCTATATCTCTGTTTTGGTACCAGTACCATGCTGTTTTGATTACTGTAGCCTTGTAGTATAGTTTGAAGTCCGGTAGTGTGATGCCTCCCGCTTTGTTCTTTTTGCTTAGAATTGACTTGGCTATGCGGGCTCTCTTTTGGTTCCATATGAAGTTTAAGGTGTTTTTTTCCAGTTCTGTGAAGAAGGTCATTGGTAGCTTGATGGGAATAGCGTTGAATCTGTAAATTACTTTGGGCAGTATGGCCATTTTCACGATGTTGATTCTTCCTAACCATGAACATGGAATGTTTCTCCATCTGTTTGTATCCTCTCTTATTTCGTTGAGCAATGGCTTGTAGTTCTCCTTGAAGAGGTCCTTTATGTTCCTTGTTAGTTGTATTCCTAGGTACTTTATTCTCTTTGTAGCAATTGTGAATGGCAGTTCGTTCTTGATTTGGCTCTCTTGAAGTCTATTACTGGTGTATAGGAATGCTTGTGATTTTTGCACGTTGATTTTGTATCCTGAGACTTTGCTGAAGTTGTTTATCAGTTTCAGGAGATTTTGGGCTGAGATGATGGGGTCTTCCAGATATACAATCATGTCATCTGCAAATAGAGACAATTTGATTTCCTCCTTTTCAATTTGAATACCCTTTATTTCTTTTTCTTGCCTGATTGCTCTGGCTAGAACTTCCAGTACTATATTGAATAGGAGTGGTGAGAGAGGGCATCCTTGTCTACTGCCAGATTTCAAAGGGAATGCTTCCAGTTTTTGCCCATTCAGTATGATATTGGCTGTTGGTTTGTCATAAATAGCTTTTATTGTTTTGAGATACGTTCCGTCAATACCTAGTTTATTGAGGGTTTTTAGCATAAAGGGTTGTTGAATTTTGTCAAAAGCCTTCTCTGCATCAATCGAGATAATCATGTGGTTTTTGTCTTTGGTTCTGTTTATGTGGTGAATTACGTTTATGGACTTGCGTATGTTGAACCAGCCTTGCATCCCCGGGATGAATCCTACTTGATCATGGTGGATGAGCTTTTTGATATGCTGTTGCAATCGGTTTGCCAGTATTTTATTGAAGATTTTTGCATCTATGTTCATCATGGATATTGGCCTGAAATTTTCTTTTCTTGTTGAGTCTCTGCTGGGTTTTGGTATCAGGATGATGTTTGTCTCGTAAAATGATTTGGGAAGGATTCCCTCTTTTTGGATTGTCTGGAATAGTTTCAGAAGGAATGGTATCAGCTCCTCCTTGTATGTCTGGTAGAATTCAGCTGTGAACCCATCTGGACCTGGGCTTTTTTTGGGTGGTAGGCTCTTTATTGCTGCCTCGACTTCAGACCATGTTATTGGTCTATTCAGGGTTTCGGCTTCTTCCAGGTTTAGGCTTGGGAGGTTGCAGGTGTCCAGGAATTTATCCATTTCTTCCAGGTTTACTAGTTTATGTGCATAGAGTTGTTTGTAATAATCTCTGATGATGGTTTGGATTTCTGTGGAATCTGTGGTGATATCCCCTTTATCGTTTTTTATTGCATCAATTTGGTTATTCTCTCTTTTCTTTTTTATTAATCTGGCTAGTGGTCTGTCTATTTTGTTGATCTTTTCAAAAAACCAGCTCCTGGATTTATTGATTTTTTGAAGAGTTTTTTGTGTCTCTATTTCCTTCAGTTCTGCTCTGATCTTAGTTATTTCCTGTCTTCTGCTAGGTTTTGAGTTTTTTTGATCTTGCTCCTCTAGCTCTTTCAATTTTGATGATAGGGTGTCAATTTTCGATCTCTCTTTTCTTCTCATGTGGGCACTCATTGCTATATATTTTCCTCTAGAGACTGCTTTAAATGTGTCCCAGAGATTCTGGTATGTTGTGTCTTCGTTCTCATTGGTTTCGAAGAACATCTTTATTTCTGCCTTCATTTCATTGTTTATCCAGTCAACATTCAAGAGCAAGTTGTTCAGTTTCCATGAAGCTGTGCGGTTCTGAGTTAGTTTCTGCATTCTGAGTTCTAACTCGATTGCACTGTGGTCTGAGAGACTGTTTGTTATGATTTCTGTTCTTTTGCATTTGCTGAGGAGTGATTTATTGCCAATTATGTGGTCAATTTTAGAGTAGGTGTGATGTGGTGCTGAGAAGAATGTATATTCTGTGGATTTGGGGTGGAGAGTTCTGTAAATGTCTATTAGGTTTGCTCGTTCCAGGTCTGTGTTCAGGTCCTGGATATCCTTGTTGATTTTCTGTCTGGTTGATCTGTCTAATATTGACAATGGGGTGTTAAAGTCTCCCACTATTATTGTGTGGGAGTCTAAGTCTCTTTGTAAGTCATTAAGAACTTGCCTTATGTATCTGGGTGCTCCTGTATTGGGTGCATATATATTTAGGATCGTTAGCTCTTCTTGTTGCAGTGATCCTTTTACCATTATGTAATGTCCTTCTTTGTCTCTTTTGATCTTTGTTGCTTTAAAGTCTATTTTATCAGAGATGAGAATTGCAACTCCTGCCTTTTTTTGCTCTCCATTTGCTTGGTAGATCTTCCTCCATCCCTTTATTTTGAGCCTTTGTGTATCCTTGCATGTAAGATGGGTTTCCTGGATACAGCACACTGATGGGTTTTGGCTTTTTATCCAATTTGCCAGTCTGTGTCTTTTGATTGGGGCATTTAGTCCATTGACATTTAGGGATAGTATTGTTATGTGTGAATTTGATGCTGTCATTTTGATGCTACCTGGCTGTTTTGTTGGTTAGTTGATGCAGATTCTTGATTGTGTTGCTGATTTTTTACCATTTGGTGTGTTTTTGGAGTGGCTGGTACTGGTTGTTCCTTTATATGTGTAGAGCCTCTTTCAGGAGTTCTTGTAGAGCAGGTTTGGTGGTGATGAAATCTCTGAGTGCTTGCTTGTTCACAAAGGATTTTATTTTTCCTTCACTTATGAAGCTGAGTTTGGCTGGATAGGAGATTCTGGGTTGAAAGTTCTTTTCTTTAAGGATGTTGAATATTGGCCCCCAGTCTCTTCTGGCTTGTAGGGTTTCTGCTGAGAGATCTGCTGTGAGTCTAATGGACTTCCCTTTGTGGGTAACCCGACCTTTCTCTCTGGCTGCCCTTAGAATTTTCTCTTTCATTTCAACCCTGGTGAATCTGACGATTATGTGCCTTGGGGTTGCTCTTCTTGAGGAATATCTCTGTGGTGTTCTCTGTATTTCCTGGATTTGAATATTGGTCTGCCTTGCTAGGTTGGGGAAGTTTTCCTGGATAATATCCTGAAGAGTATTTTCCAGCTTGGATTCATTCTCTTCATCACATTCAGGTACACCTATCAGACGTAGATTAGGTCTTTTCACATAGTCCCACATTTCTTGAAGATTTTGTTCATTCCTTTTTGCGCTTTTTTCTCTGTTCTTGCCTTCTCTTTTTATTTCATTGAGTTGGTCTTCGACCTCTGATATCCTTTCTTCTGCTTGGTCAATTCGGCTGTTGAAGCTTGTGCATGCTTCACGAAGTTCTCGTGTTGCGTTTTTCAGCTCCATCAATTCACTTATTCTCCTCTCTATGCTGTCCATTCTCGTCAGCAGTTCGTCCAATCTTTTTTCAAGGTTCCTATTTTCTTTGCGATGGGTTAGAACATGTTCTTTTAGCTCATTGTAGTTTCTTACTACCCATCTTCTGAAGTCTGATTCTGTCATTTCATCACCCTCCTTCTCCATCCGGTCTGGTTCCCTTGCTGGTGAGGAGTTGTGATCACTTTTAGGAGGAGAGGTGTTCTGGTTTCGGGAGTTTTCATCCTTTTTACGCTGGTTTCTACCCATTTTTGTGGGTTTATCCACCTGTTGTCTGTCTCTGTCCCAGGGAGTTGCAGCTTTATGAGTTTCCGTTGCACTACTGCCTTTTTTGATTTTTTTTTTTTCAGGTAGGACCCGCCCAGCTAGCAGCATGCCTAGCCTCTGCCTGCCCGCAGGGGCTTTACTTAGCTGCTGTGGGCTCCGCCCAGCTGCCCTGAGCTCTTCCCTGTAGTCCTTTTTATATGGGCGTAGTTAGAACTGTCTGGGCAATGGTGGCCCCGCCTCTGTTATGGCGGACTCTCTCTGTTGTGGCAGGTTGCCTCGGCAACGGCGGTTTGCCTCGGCAACGGCAGCCTGCCTCCCTAGCGGTGGAGAGTCTCAGTAATGGCGGAAGCCCCTCCCCCACGGAGCCGGACCGTCCCGGTTCAGCTGTGCTTGGTTTGAAGGGCTCAACCCAGAGGGTTTCCAATTACTGTTTTTGTTTTCGTTGTTGTTGGGGGTGGAGGGGTGGGACCAACCGAGCCTGATCACCTGGCTCCCTGACTCAGAGTCTTTTCTTTTAAGTTGAACGACCCCGCGTTCTGGTCGCTTGTTGAAAATGCGCCGGGATCTCCCGTGCTGCGACTCACGGAGTCGGCTCGAACCGCGGCGCCGGCTCCTGGCGGATTTTTTGCCTAGGAATCTCCTGGCCTGACTCGCTATTTCAGATGAATGGGCTATTCTGCCGTCTCAAGGCTCTGCTCGCCAGCTAAGAGGGCTCCCAGACCAGTGGCTTTTTTACGGAGAACGGCAGCAACAGGGAGTGGTCACAGCAGCAGCACGGGCGGAATCAGCCCCGCGGGGGCCAAAACAGCCGCACCGGCTGGGACTGCGACGCTGGCGACCCCTCTGCCTGGGTATCTCCTGGTCTGTGGGCAATAAGAGTTCGTCTGGAAATGCGGCGTCCACTCACCCTCTGCACTTTCACTGGGAGCTGAAGTCCTGAGCTGTTCTTAGGCGGCCATCTTGAAAGTCGGATCGACAATATTAATCTTAAATACAAATGGGCTAAATGCCCCAATCAGAAGACACAGACTGGCAAATTGGATAAAAAGTCAAAACTTATAGGTATGCTTTATTCAGGAAACCCATCTCTTGTGGAAGGACACACATAGGCTCAAAATAAAGGGATGGAGGAAGATTTACTAAGCAAAAGGAGAGCAAATAAAAGCAGGAGTTGTAATCCTAGTGTCTGATAAAATAAACTTTAAACCAACAAAAATCAAAAGAGACAAAGAAGGGCATTACATAATGGCAAAAGGATCAATGCAACAAGAAGAGCTAACAATTCTAAATATATATGCACCCAATATAGGAGCACCCAGGTACATAAAGCAAGTTCATAGTGACCTACAAAGAGACTTAGACTCCCACACAGTAATAGGGGGAGACTTTTAACACTCCACTCTCAATATTAGAAAGATCAATGAGACAGAATATTAACAAGGATATCCAGGACTTGAACTCAGATCTGTACTAAGCAAACCTAATAGACATCTACAGAACTCTCCACCCCAAATCTGCAGAATATACATTCTTCTCAGCACCACACCACATTTACTCAAAAATTGACCACATAATTGGAAGTAAATCACTCCTCAGCAAATGCAAAATAACAGAAATCATAACAGTCTCTCAGACCACAGTATGATCAAATTAGAACTCAGGATTAAGAAACTAACTCAGAACCAAACAACTTCACGGAAACTGAGCAAATGCCTCTTGAATGTTGACTGGATAAACAATGAAATGAAGACAGAAATGAAGAAGTTCTTCAGGGAGAGATCCAAGATGGCTGATTAGATGCAACTCCAGTACACAACACCCAGTGAGAGAGACTCAGAAATCCAGAGATCTCCTAGCTCCAACTGAGGTACCAGGTTCATTTCAACGGGTCTGGTCCAATGGTGAGCAAAGCCCACTCAGGGCAGACTGAGGCAGGGAGGGGCGCTGCTTCACCCAGAAAGTGCATCTGACTGGCGAGTCAGAGGCTCCCTTCTGGCACTCTGGTCCAGATACAGCACTTGCCCCAAAGCCTCAGCAATACACAAAACAGGGGATCTTTGCCAGTCAAGCACTGGGAATTACAAGTGCAGAGTTGAATAAGAGCCTGTGGACTGAGCTATTGCCCTCTCCCTCCAACTGGAGAGAGGGAGTTGTAAGCCAGAGCAGCTAGGCAGGCCCCTACCCCATGACCAGAGAGAGAAGAAGCTGAAAGGGGGAGACGACTTGGTGCAGTTTGGTGAGTCCCTACCCTCCTTGACAAACCCCAGAGGTATGAAGCTCTGACTCTAGTGGATTGTGCAGCCAGTGCCACACAGTCTGAGATGAACCCTGAATGATCCAGCCCAGTGGAGGAAGGGCACAACCCACCACTAGAGGGGTGGGGCTGGGCTACATGTTTTAACAAAAAACACAGGAAGCCTACACAGTAACGGGATGGCATTCTTGACAACTCAGCAGCCCCTACAGGTCAGCGGAAGAAGCAGGCCTAATCTCCCAGTATAAACAAAAGAGACACAGGAAGCTTCCCTAGTAACCTCAAGGAGTCCCTAGAAACCCAGTAGCACCTTGACAGGCAGACAAGCGACCTCATCAAGCAGCTCCCGGACAACACAGCCAGGT
Organism: Saimiri boliviensis; assembly: GCF_048565385.1. NCBI lineage: Eukaryota > Metazoa > Chordata > Mammalia > Primates > Cebidae > Saimiri > Saimiri boliviensis. The sequence continues at coordinate 71,740,035 of NC_133449.1, read as the reverse complement.
AAATCCACAAAAATGGGAAAAAAAACAGTGCAAAAAAAGATGAAACCATCAAAGACCAGAACACCTCTTCTCCTTCAAGGGATCACAACTCCTCAACAACACAGGATCACAACTTGACCGAGGAGTGTGATGAATTGACAGAAACAGGCTTCAGAAGATGAATAAGAACAAACTTTTCTGAGCTAAAGGAACACGTTCTAACTCAGTGCAAAGAAACCAAAAACCTGGAAAAAAGGTTAGACGAAATGCTAACTAGAATAACTAGCTTAGAGAAGAACATAAACAACTTGATGGAGTTGAAAAACACAGCAGGAGAACTATGTGAAGCAAACACAATTTTAATAGCTAAATTGTTCCAGCAGAAGAAAGGATGTCAGAGATTGAAGGTCAACTCAATGAAATAAAAAGAGAAGGCAAGACAAGAGAAAAAAGAGTGAAAAGAAATGAACAAAGCCTCCAAGAAATATGGGATTATGTGAAAAGACCTATTCTATGCTTGATCCGTGTACCTGAATATGATGGGGAGAATGAATCCAAGCTGAAAAACATGCTCAGGGTATTATTCAGGAGAACTTCCCAAGCCTAGCAAGGCAGTCCAAATTTCAAATTCAAGAAACACAGAACTCCACAAAGATATTCCTTAAGAAGAGCAACCCCAAGGCACATAATCATCAGATTCACTAGGGTTGAAATGAAGGAAAAAATGCTAAGGGTAGCCAGAGAGAAAGGTCAGGTCACCCACAGAGGGAAGCCAATCAGACTCACAGCAGATCTCTCAGCAGAAACCATACCAGCCAGAAGAGATTGGTGGCCGATAATTCAACATTCTTAAAGAAAAGAACTTTCAACCCAGAATCTCATACCCAACCAAACTAAGCTTCATAAGTGAAGGAGAAATAAAATCCTTTATGGACAAGCAATTATTAAGAGATTTTGTTAACACCAGACCTGCCCTACAAAAGCTCCTGAAAGAAACACTAAGCACGGAAAGGAACAAGTACCAGACACTGCAAAAGCAAACCAGTTGGCAAAGACCAAAAATGCAATGAAGAAAACGAGTCAACAAATGGGAAAGAAAAACAGCCAGTAACAAAATGGCAGGATCAAATTCACACATAACAATATTAACATTGAATGTAAATAGCCTAAATGCTCCAATCAAAAGACACAGACTGGCAAACTGGATAAAAAGTCAGAACCCATTGGTATGCTGTATTCAGGAAACCCGTCTCACATACAAAGACATACATAGACTCAAAGGGATGAAAGAAGACTTACCAAGCAAATGGAGAACAACAACAACAACAACAAAAGCAAGGGTTGCAATCCTAGTCTCTGATAAAATGGACTTCAAACCAACAATGATCAAAAGAGACAAAAAAGGACACTACATAATGGTAAAAGGATCAATCAAACAGGAAGAGCTAACTATCCTAAATATATATGCCCCCAACACAGGAGCACCCAGATAAATAAAGCAAGTTCTTAATGACCAAAATGAGATTTAGACTCCCACACAATAGTGAGAGACTTCAACACTCCACTGTCAATATAAGACAGATCAAAAAGACAGAAGATTAACAAGGATATCCAGGACTTGAATGCAGGGCTGGACCAAGCGGACCTAATAGAGATAAGCAGAGCGCTGCACCCCAAATCCACAGAATATACATTTTTCTCAGCACCGCATTGCACTTACTCTAAAATTGACCACATCATTGGAAGCAAATCACTCCTCAGCAAATGCAAAAGAACAGAAATCATAACAAACAGTCTATTAGACCACAGTGCAATCAGACTAGAACTCAGGATCAAGAAACACACTCAAACCTGCACAACCACATGGAAACTGAACAACTTGCTTCTGAATATTGACTGGATAAACAATGAAATGAAGGCAGAAATAAAGACGTTCTTCAGAACCAACCAGAATGAAGACACAACTTACCAGAATCTCTGGGACACCTTTAAAGCAGTGTCGAGAGGGAAATTTATAGCAATAAATGCCCACCAGAGAAACGAGGAAAGACCTAAAATCAACACCCTATAGTGAAAATCAAAAGAGTTAGAGGAGCAAGATAAAAAAACAAACAAACAAACAAACAAACAAACAAAAAAACTCAAAAGCTAGCAGAAAACAAGAAATAACTAAGATCAGAGCCAAACTGAAGGAGATAAAGACACACACAAAAAAAACCTTCAAAAAATCAATAAATCCAAGAGCTGTTTTTTGAAAATATCAACAAAATAGATTGCTAGCCAGATTAATATAAAAGGGAAAAGAATCAAATAGATGCAATAAAAATGATAAAAGTGATATCACCACTGATGCCACAGAAATATAAACTACCATCAGAGATTACTACAGACAGCTCTACTCACATAAACCAGTAAACCAGGAAGAAATAGATAAATTCCTAGACACTTTTACTCTACCAACACTAAACCAGGAGGAAGTTGAAACCTTGAGTAGACCAATAACAAGGGCTGAAGTTGGGGCAGCAATCAATAGCCTACCAACCAAAAAAAGACCAGGTCCAGACAGGTTCACAGCTGAATTTTACCAGACATACAAAGAGGAGCTGGCTCCATTCCTTCTGAAACTGTATCAAACAATACAAAAGGAGGAAATCCTCTCTAACTCATTTTATGAGACCAACATCATCCTGATACCAAAACCAGGCAGAGACTCAACTAAAAAAGAAAACTTCAGGCTGATATCCATGATAAACATCAACACAAATATTTTCAATAAAATAGTGGCAAACATAGACTCAACAAGAAAAGAAAACTTCAGGCCAATATCCATGATGAACATAGATGCAAAAAGCCTCAATAAAATACTGGCAAACTGATTGCAACAGCACATCAAGAAGCTTATCCATCAAAACCAAGTAGGCTTCATCCCAGGGATGCATGGCTGGTTCAAAATATGCAAATCCATAAATGTAATTCATCACATAAATGGAACCAAAAACAAAACCACATGATTATCTCAATAGATGCAGAAAAGGCCTTCGATAAAATTCAACAGCCCTTCATGCTTTTCTTTTTTCTTTTTTTTTTTTTAACACCACGTCTTTTTTTTTTTTTTTTTTTTTTTTAGAAAGAAAAAAAGAATAATAAAAAGAATAAAGAAGAGGAAGAAAGAGGAAGAGGAAGAGGGAGAGAGAATGGGGGTATTGCTTTATTGCCCAGGCTAGAATGCAGTCTAAATATGGGTATGCCTATAATTGTCCTTAATAATGGAGACATAAATAAAATGAGGGAAGAGAATAACAAACAAGGAGCCAACCAACATTTCGTTTAAACTTCTAAGTTGATATGATGTGGTACTGATAAGAGTGTATATTTTGTATATTTAAAGTGGAGAGTTCTATAAATGTTAATTACGTTTACTTGTTCCAGATCTGAGTTCAAGTCCTGGATATCGTTGTTAATTTTCTGTCTCATTGATCTGTCTAATATTAATGTTGAAGTCTCCGACTATTATTGTGTGGGAGTCTAAGTCTCTTTATTAGTCTTATATGTCTGGGTATTCCTGTATTGGGGTGCGTACATATTTAGGACCTTTAGCTCTTCTTGTTGTTGCATTGATCCTTTTATCATTATATAATGTCCTTCTTTGATTCTTTTGATCTTTGTTGCTTTAACAACTATTTTATCAGAGGCAAAAATTGTAACTTCTGCTTTTTATTTATTTATTTTAGCTCTCTGTTTGGTTGGTAAATCTTTCTCCATCCCTTGTTTTGAGTCTTTGTGTATCCTTGAATGTGAGATGGATCTGGATGCAGCATACTGATGGGTTTTAGTTTTTTATCTAAATTGTCTGTCTGTCTTTGGATTGGGGGATTTAGTCAATTTAAATTTAGAATTAACAATGATATATGTGAGTTTAATATTGCCATTTAATTTTAGCTGGCTATTTTGTCCATTAGTTGATGTAAATTCTTCATTATATTGATGCTCTTTTTGGTATTTTTTAGAAAGGCTGATACTGTTTATTCCTTTCTATGTGTAGTGGTTCTTTCAGAAGCTCTTGTAAAGCAGGCCTGGTGGTGATGAAATCTCTGAGTGCTTGCTTGTTCACAAAAAACTTTACTTTTCCTTCACTTATGAAGCTTAGCTTGGCTGGATGTGAAATTCTGGGTTGAAAGTTCTTTTCTTTAAGGATGTTGAATATTGGTCCCCACTCTCTTCTGGCTTGTAGGGTTTCTGCTGAGAGATCTGCTGCAAGTCTGATAGACTTCCCTTTGTGGGTAACCTGACCTTTCTCTTTGGCTGCCCTTAGTATTTTCTCCTTCATTTCAACCCGGGTAAATCTGACGATTATGTGCCTTGGAGTTGCTCTTCTGGAGGAATATCTTTGTGGTGTTCTCTGTATTACCTGGAGTTGAATATTATCTTGCCTTACTAGGTTGGGAAAATTTTCCTGAATAATATCCTGAAGCGTATTTTCCAGCTTGGATTCATTCTCTTCGTCACATTCAGGTACACCTATCAAGCGTAGATTAGGTCTTTTCACATAGTCCCATATTTCTTGGAGACTTTGCTCGTTCCTTTTTATCCTTTTTTCTCTAATCTTGTCTTCTTGTTTTATTTCATTGAGTTGGTCTTCGACCTCTGATATCCTTTCTTTTGCTTGATCAATTCGGCTGTTAAAACTTGTGCATACTTCACGTAGTTCTTGTATTGTGTTTTTCAACTCCATCAATTCACTTATATTCTTCTCTAAATTGTGTATTCTTGTTAACGTTTCGTCAAACCTTTTTTCAAAGTTCTTAGTTTCTCTGGATTGTGTTAGAACAAGTTCTTTTAATTCAGAGAAGTTTCTTATTATCCACATTTTGAAGCCTGCTTCTGTAATTGGAACACACTCGTTCTCCATCAAGCCTTGTTTCGTTGCTGATGAGGAACTGTGATCCCCTGCTGAGGGAGAGGCGTTCTGATCTTGGGTATTCTCAGCCTTTTTTGGCTGTTTTCTTCCCTTCGTTGTAGACTTATCCATGTGGTCTTTATAATTACTGTCTTTGTAATTGGGTTTCTGAGTGGACGTCCAACTTATTGATTCTCAGCGCCGAAATCTGAGCAACCCACTGTGCCGACTAAATCAGCGGCGTTAAGATTGATGGTGCTTTTCTGACTCTGCACCAAGAACCAACACTCTGAGGCGCCAGCAAAACCGCCTCGCCGGTCACAAGAGTCGCGCTGGCAACCCGTGGGGCTCCTCTGCTGGGAATTTCCTGGTGCGTGCGCAACAAGAATTCATGTGAAGGTGTGGCGTCCTCTCCTTCTTTGCACTTTCACTGGGAGCTACAATCCCGAGCTGCTAGTGATCAGCCATCTTGGATCTCTCTCCCCTTCATGCTAAAAACTCTCAATAAACTAGGTATTGATGGAATGTATCATAAAATGATAAAAGCTATATATGACAAACCTACAGTCAATATCATACTGAACAGGCAAAAGCTGGAAGAATTTCCTTTGAAATCAGGCACTAGACAAGGATGCCCTCTCTCACCACTCCTATTCAATATAGTATTGGAAGTTCTAGCCAGAGCAATCAGGTAAAAAAAAAAGAAAAAAAAAGAAAAAAAAAAGAAATAAAGGGTATTCAACTAGGAAAGGAGGAAGTCAAATTGTCTCTAATTTGAAGATGACATGATTGTATATCTAGAAGACCCTATTGTCTCAGCCCCAAATCTTCTCAAACTGATAAGCAACTTCAGCAAAGTCTCAGGATACAAAATCAATGTGCAGAAATCACAAGCATTCCTATATACCAAATAACAGATATTTGACAGAGCCAATCAAGAGCGAATTCCCATTCACAATTGCTACAAAGAGAATAAAATATCTAGGAATACAACTAACAAAGGATGTAAAGGACCTCTTTAAGGAGAACTACAAAACACTGCTCAACGAAATAAGAGAAGACACAAACTGATGGAGAAACATGCCATGCTCATAGTTAGGAAGAATCAATATCGTGAAAATGGCCATACTGCCCAAAGTAATCTACAGATTCAACGCTATCCCCATCAAGCTACCAGTGATCTTCTTCACAGAACTGGAAAAAAACACTTCAAACTTCATATGGAATCACAAAAGACCCTGCATAGCCAAGACAATCCTAAGCAAAAAGAACAAAGCCGGAGGCATCACACTGCCAGACTTCAAACTATACTACAAGGCTACAGTAATCAAAACAGTATAGTACTGGTACCAAAACAGGGACATAGACCAATGGAAGAGAACAGAGACCCCAGAAGAAACACCACACATCTACAACCATCTGATCTTTGACAAACCCATTAAAATCAAGCACTGGGAAAAGGACTTAATGTTTAATAAATGGTGTTGGGAAAACTGGCTAGCAATTTGCAAAAAGCAGAAACTGGACCCCTACCTGTCACCTTACACTAAAATTAACTCCAGATGGATCAAAGATTTAAACATAAAACCTAACATCATAAAAACACTAGAAGAAAATGTAGGCAAAACCATCCAGGTCATAGTCATAGGCAAGGACTTCATGACAAAAACACCAAAAGCAATGGCAATAAAAGCCAAGATAGACAAATGGGATCTAATTAAACTCTAGAGCTTCTATAAAGCAAAAGAAACAATCATTACAGTGAATCAGCAACCAACAGAATGGGAAAAAATATTTGCAATCTACCCATCTGACAAAAGGCTAATATCTAGAATCTACAAGGAACTAAAACAGATAAACAAGAAAAAAACAAACAATCTCATTCAAAAGTGGGTGAAGGATAGGAACAGACACTTTTCAAAAGAAGACATATATGAGGCCAACAAACACATGAAAAAATGCTTATCATCACTGGTCATTAGAGAAATGCAAATCAAAACCACACTGAAATATCATCTCACACCAGTTAGAATGGCAATCATTAAAAAATCTGAAGACAGTAGATGCTGGAGAGGATGTGGAGAAATAGGAACACTCTTACACAGTTGGTGGGAGTGTAAATTAGGTCAACTGTTGTGGAAGACAGTGTGGTGATTTCTCAAGGATCTAGAAATAGAAATACCATTTGACCCAGTAATCCCATTACTGAATATATACCCAAAGAACTATAATCATTCTACTATAAAGACACATGCACACGTATGTTCATTGCAGCCCTGTGTGCAATAGCAAAGACCTGGAACCAACCCAAATGCCCATCAGTGATAGACTGAACAAAGAAAATGGGGTACATATACACCATGGAATACTATGCAGCCATAAAAAACGATAAGTTCGTGTCCTTTGTAGGGACTTGGATGAATCTGGAAACCATCATTCACAGCAAACTGACACAAGAACAGAAAGCCAAAACCATATGTTCTCACTCATAAGTGGGTGTTGAACAACAAGAACACATGTACTGATGGAGAGGAACATCACACACTGTGGGTAGTTGGGGGGTGTAGGGGAGAGACAGTCTGTGGTGAGGAGAGGGGGAGGGTAGGGAGGGATAACATGAGGAGAAATGCCAAATTAGTATGCACCTAAAGTAAAATAAATGAAGAAAAAAAAAAGTTCTTCAAAACCAACGAGAATGAAGACACAATGTACCAGAATCTCTGGGATACACTTAAAGCAGTGTCTGGAGGAAAATTGATAACAATAACTGCTCACATGAGAAGCAAGGAAAGATCTAAAATCAACACCCTATCATCAAAATTGAAAGAACTAGAGGAGCAAGATTTTTTAAAAAACTCAAAAGCTAGCAGAAGACAAGAAATAACTGAGATCAGAGCAGAACTGAGGGAGATAGAGACACAAAAAACTCTCAAAAATCAATAATTCCAGTAGCTGGTTTTTTGAAAAGATCAACAAAACAGACCACTAGCCAGATTAATAAACAAAATAGATGCAATAAAAAACGATAAAGGGGATATCATCACTGATTCCCCAGAAATACAAACTACCATCAGAGATTACTACAAACAACTCTATGTGCATAAACTGGTAAACCCTGAAGAAATGGATAAATTTCTGGACACTTGCACCCTCCCAAGACTAAACCAGGAAGAAGTCCAAACCTTGAATAGACCAATAAAAAGGGCTAAAGTTGAGGCAGCAATTAATAGCCTACCAACCAAAAAAAGCCCAGGTCCAGATGGGTTCACAGCCAAATTCTACCAGGCATACAAAGAGGAGCTGGTACTATTCCATCTGAAACTATTCCAAACAATACAAAAGAGGAAATCCTTCCAAAACATCATGGTACTGGTACCAAAACAGAGATACAGACCAATGGAACAGAACAGAGGCCTTGGAGGCAATGCCGCACATCTACAACCATCTGATCTTTGACGAACCTGACAAAAACAAGCAATGGGGAAAGGATTCCCTGTTTAACAAATGGTGTTGGGAAAATTGGCTAGCCATGTGAAGAAAGCAAAAATTGGACCCTTCCTGACACCTTACACTAAAATTAACTCCAGATGAATTAAAGACTTAAACCATTAAAACCCTAGAAGAAAACCTAGGCAAAACCATTCAGAACATAGGCATGAGCAAGGACTTCATGACTAAAACACAAAAAGCATTGGCAACAAAAGCCAAAATAGACAAATGGGATCTAATTAAACTCCAGAGCTTCTGTACAGCAAAAGAAACAATCATTAGAGTGAACCAGCAACCAACAGAATGGGAAATTTTTTTGCAATCTACCCATCTGACAAAAGGGCTAATATCCAGAATCTGTAAAGAACTAAAACAGATTTACAAGAAAAACAAAACAAAACAAACCCATTCAAACTTGGAGAAGGACATGAACAAATACTTTTCTAAAGAAGACATATATGAGGCCAACAAACATGAAAAAATGCTCATCATGATGGCCATTAGAGAAATGCAAATCAAAACCATATTGAGATACCGTCTCATGCCAGATAGAATGGCAATCATTAAAAAATCAGGAGACAACAGATGCTGGATAGGATGTGGAGAAATAGTAACACTTTTACACTGTTGGTGGGAGTGTAAATTAGTTCAACCATTGTGGAAGACAGTGTGGCGATTCCTCAAGGATCTAGAAATTGAAATTCCATTTAACCCAGCAATCCCATTACTGGGTATATATCCAAAGTATTATAAATCATTCTTTTATAAAGACACATGTACGTGTATTTTCCCTTCGGCACTGTTTACAATAGCAAAGACCTGAAACCAACCAAAATGCCCACCAGTGATAGACTGGACAAGGAAAATGTGGCACATACACACCATGGAATACTATGCAGCCATAAAAAACGATGAGTTTGTGTCCTTTGTAGGGACATGAATGAATTTGGAAACCATTATTCTCAGCAAACTGACACAAGAACAGAAAATCCAACACCGCATGTTCTCACTCATAGGCAGGTGTTGAACAATGAGAACACATGGACACAGGGAGGGGAGCATCACACACTGGGGTCTATCGGGGGGGACTAGGGGAGGGACAGTGTGGGGGGGTAGGGTGGTTGGGGAGGGATATCATGGGGAGAAATGCCAGATATAGGTGATGGGGATGGAGGCAGCAAACCACCTAGGCATGAATGTACCTATGCAACAATACTGCAAGATGTACCCCAGAACCTAAAGTACAATAAAAATATATATAATAAAAAAAATATATATATAATAAAAACATAATAATAAATGCAAAAAAAATTGAATGATACAATGGACTTTGGGCCCTTGGGGAAAAGGGTGGGAGGAAGGCGAGGGATAAAAGACTATACGTTGAAGACAGTGTACATTTCTCAGGTAATAGATATTTCAGAATCTCAGGAAGCACCACTAAATAACTTGTTTATGTAACCAAATGCCACCTGTTCCCCAAAACCTATTGAAATAAAAAAATACTTTTTTAAATGAACGGTAAAAAGACCAACAATTAGATTGCAAAGTAGAGAGACTCTGCTAAAAAAATTTTTTTTTGTCACCCAACATTCAAGTTTCCATGAAAGGAATCAGTTCTGCTCGATTAACACTGGAGACCTATTTCATGACTTCCCTTAACCATCTCTCACCTGACAAGATGAGTATTCAATAAGCAAGACAATATTTTGTAGGACTGTTTTGACTTTGTGTTTGTGTAATTTTTTTTTTTAAACACCACTAATCTATCAGATCAAGTTGGGTTTTGCTGTTAGGAAATGACTGGATCTGAGCCAGTGGATTGAGAGAACAAGTTGGGTGGTGTGGCTTGTTCTCAGTCATCACCAACAAACACGCTTTTCCCAGGGCGAGGGGCAACCACACAGCCATTAGATGCCACTCCTCTAGAGCCAACTGCCCTGGCTTATGCAACTATCTCCCATGCCAGCTCTCCAGGGTCACAAAGAAAAGGTAACAGGAATTCTGATCTGACCTCCACAAATGTTCAAGTGCTGTCACCTGCTATTTTGACCAGAATTTGTCAAGTAGTTCTCAACATAAAAGTGCATCAGAATTTCCTGGGTTGCACGTTAGAGAAGGAGATTCAGAATAGGTTTTGATTGAGCAAGTCTGGGGTAGGGCCTAGAAGTCTGCAATTTTAATAAGAACCAGGAGTGGTTTCGATGCATGTGGTATCTGAACTAGACTTTTGAAAACATCATCTAGCACAGTGGTTTACAAACCTGAACATGCATCAGAACCACTTGGCTGGGTTGTTAAAACCCAGATTACTGGGTCCAATCCTTAGAGTTTCTCATTTAGTAGGTCTGAGGTAGAGTCCAGGAATTTGCATTTCTAGCAAGTTCCCAGGTGATCCTGCTGCTCCTGACAGGGGCTACACTTTGAGAACCAGTGTTCCACTAACGCACAGAAAGGATACCTCTTTAAAGCACTGCTGGCTAAGAAGGTGGGATACTCCTTGAAAAAAAGCAAATGGACACTTACTGAATATCTGCTAGGAGAAGGTAACTGGAACAGTGAAATCATGTTTATATTCCTGGTTACCATTTAAAAAATGTTTTTACAAATGAGAAATCCAAAGGTTGGAGCAGCCATGTCACCTTCTTAAAGGTCACATAGCCAGCTAAAATATTTTAAATTATTTTTTTTCCTTTGAGTTTCTATTGCTACACATGCAGCAATTTAAGGTAGCTTTTTGTTACTGCTCAACTCAGCCTAAACTTACACCCTTTTGCCCCTTGGAAGGAAAATGGCATTCCTGCCACAACATTCTGTGTGATAGAGGAACACCTCTTCTGGAAAGACGACTGGATTTCCTTGCTTACATTTACCACTGCAGGGGCCAAGAAGTTTATCCAGAATGAGAAACCATCATATGATTAGCAAGTCAAATCATATGGCACTGATTTCATTTGTTTATTTATTTGTTCATTTATTAGTTCAGTTAAATATTTACTGAGAACAACTGTATTTGCTGGGTATTGTGCAAGCCACTAAAAATAACAGAAAGACTCCTGGAGTGAAGCTAGGAAATCAGAACTGTGTGCTGTCCTCTCCACTTGCAAGCTTTGCTCCTTGGTAAGTCCCCTCAGCTTCTCGGGGTGTCAATCATCTCCCTATTAGCAAAAGCAGGAAGGTAGATGAGCCTTGGAAATTACCAAGGCCCTTTTGTTTTTGTACACTCCTGAGTTTATAGTTTAACTCTCACAAGGTACTTTAGCTATAGGAAAGCTTGGGTGATGTAGAAGGAAGCAGCAGCAGAAGGAAGAATCGGAAGGAAGAGTCTCTGTCTTTGGAAATGGAAAAGGTCAAAATATGCACATATGACATAATTGGAGAAACTTAGAATTCAGCATCTAACCCCAAGGGAGCTCAGATAGTACAGTTTCTTAAGGGGGGAGCGGTCAAGAATAGGGGGATATAAATGAGGGAGTGAGGAATGGTGAGGGGTGGGCTACAGGAATGGAGACAGGAGTGAATTCAGCAAGTGTGACTTCAGAAGCAGAAACCTTCCTGATTTCACTCCCCTTCACAGGTCAGGGTCCTCTTTTCTGTGTTTGCCACATCTTCAAATGCCTCTGGAGCTGGGTGAATAGTTGGCTTGTAGGTAAGTTTGCTGGGTTTCGCACATAAAAATGTAGGAAGCCCAGTGAAATTTGAATTTCAGATCAACAACATAATTTTTTAAAGGATGAGCAAGTCCCAAATATTGCTTGTTATACTTATACTTTAAAATTATGCCTTGGTGATCTGACATTCAAATTTAACTGTGTCCTGTATTCTATATGGAAACCCTATGCTACAGGGGAATCTCTCAGGACCTGGGCATAGACAATAAGGGGACTGTAGCCCCATCTTGTTATACTTTGGCTGTTCCCTGCTTCTTAACCAATGGCTCACTTAGAATGCCTAAATAGATGTTTTTCTGGCCAGAGAGTAGAAAGAATCCAGCTTCCCTTCCCTCTGCTGTGCACTCTTTCCTAGGCCGGGATTAAAAGCAGAGAAACTCTTGGCATCCTCTTCTCTCATAAACCTGCTTACTACCTGGGGTTAACCTGAAGTCATCTGGCAGCATTAGATTGCTCTGGAGCTTCCTTCTCCAGGTCTGGGAAGCTCCTCGACACATACCCAAAATCTCTCTGCTTGCTGTCTCTTGCCTCACCTGTATTCTTATCATTCTGCAGCTTGATGGTATAGAAAAAAACAGAAAGAGTGAGAACAGCTATAAGAGGGGGTAGGGACTGGCTGGGCTATTTTTTCTAGTTAATTTTTTTCTGTTTTTGTTTTCTTAAGAAAAATGATCTCTGGCTTTCCCTCCTTCTAAGCCTACACACCAGGTCTTTGGGTTGGTTTTTGTCTTTATTCCTCACATCTCCCTGTGTACTAAGCTTTGCCCTCACCTCTGGGTCCTTGAGTTCACTGCCAGAAGGAATTTGGCTTTGCCTGCTGGGTGGGCTGTTTTCAAGGATGCCTGCAATCCAGAGGCTGATTGGGGGTCCTGTATTAGCCACAGTTCTCCAGAGAAAGAGAGCCAATAGGACACACAGAGAGACATATAAAAGGATATTTGTTATAGGAATTGGCTCAGGCAATTATGGAGGCTGAGAAGTCTCACAGTCTGCTGTCTGAAGACTGAAGACCCAGGAAAGCCAGTGGCATAATCCAGTCTGAGCCTGAAGGCCCAAGAACCAGGATGGTGTAACTCCCACTCCAAAACCAACAGAGCTGCCCGAGAACCAGCAGCTCTGATGTCTGAGGTCAGGAGTAGATGTATGTCCCAGCTCAAGGAGAGAGGAAAAGAGAACACCTTCACCCTTCTTATATCTTTTTGTTCACTTCAGGCCCACGTTGGTGAGGGTAGACCTTCTTTACTCAGTCTACCCAATTCAAATGCTAATCTCTTCTGGAAGGACCCTACAGACACACCCAGAAATAATGTTTTATCAGCTATTTGGTCATATGTTAATCCTGATTAGTTGACCTACAATTGACCATCACAGGGCCTGAGCAGTGTAATCCCTGTACATATTCCAGGCCATCTTATTCTGTGTAATACAAGGTAAAAAAGATTTTTGGGAATACAAGGTAGTATATGTACTTTCTTATGAGATGAGGAGCTTCAGATGAGCAGACAAGCTCCTTTCATTAATTTATTCCACCAACACCTCTTCAGTACCTACTTCGTGTCACAGCAAATGTCTTCAAATGAAGCTCTGTGCATGATTACTCAGGAGATATCCACTCAAGCTTATTGTATTAGTCTATTCTTATGCTGCTGTGAAGAAATACCTGACTTGTTATTTATAAATAAAAGAGGTTTAATTAACTCATAGCTCTGCATGGCTGGGGAAGCTTCAGGAAACTTAGAATCATGGTGGAAGGGGAAAGAAACACTTCTTTCTTCACATAGTGGCAAATGAGAGAAGTGCTGAGCAAAGGGGGAAAAGCTCCTTATAACCATCAGATCTCATAAGAACTCACTATCAGAAGAACAGCATAAGGGTAACTGCCCCCATGATTCAATCACCCCCCGCAGGATTCCTCTCATGACACATTGGGTTTATGGGAACTATAATTCAGATGATATTTGGGTGGGGACACAGCCAAACCATATCACCTATAATCTGCCGTCATGTGCATGGTATGATGGTATCATATGCATGGTGACCCAACTTATAGCAACTTGATAGGTTAGCCTGGAAAATGCCAGGGCTGAACTTTGGTCTGCCTACTAGGAGGGACCAGGTGCTAGGAAGTACAGGTTGGTGGGCAAAATATGGCATCAGAAGAACAAGGTAACAGAGGATTGTGCCTGTTACAGAAAATGTCAGGCGGACGAGACCCCACAATCCAGGGAAGTCTGTTAGCAACTCAGGTCCCTGCTGTAGACCAGGTCAGGAGCAGGACCTTTCCTGGGAGGGAGAAGAGAAGCCCACAGAGGAAGTCAGGGAGGCTTGCGCATAAGCCTCAAGAAAGAGGCTAAGTTACCTGGTTTATGGCACAAGAGGGTCTGGGTCTCAGAAACAAGAAAAATGTCCTCCCCTTGGCAAAACAGGAACAAAAGTTGGCAGCCACAGTAACAGCAAGTGATTGCAAGTAATCAAAGCCTGAAGTTAAAATTGCTTAAAGTCTACTTTTCCAAAATCAGAATTGTTCCTTTGGGCTCCGTGAAACTGAGCCTGCATGTGTGGATTAAGCAGCTTTACAAGGGAGCCAGGTGGGATGGGTAGGAGCTGGACAGAGCCTGCCATCACTGTCAACCCTCATGGGTTTTTGTGATCAGAGACATTTGATGAGTGTTTCAGGCATTGAAAAGAATTTCTGTTAGGTGACCCAACACAATCAGACTAGGTTCTTGGAAAATCTATATGGCAACAACTTTACAACTTCATTCAGATGGGAGAAGCAGATAAAAGACACTGATTTTTCTCTAGAAACAGTCTTGAGCTTGGTCCCTGGGGAAGGTAGGAAAGCCGGAAAGAGGCCATCAAACCTGTTACAAGCTGAGTTACGATCCCAGTGGGTGTTTGCCAACCTGTAGTGGAAACAGCTCTCCCTGGAAGGCCATGCAATGGTCTTTGCACAGCCAAGGGCTGGAGACCCACCATAGGTGAGGCCCTGCAGATGAGTGAAGGGGAGATATTCCTGTCACAGGCCTGTAGGCCAAGCAGGCAAGACCCTCAAGTAGTGGTGAAGTGAAATGCCAGCAGGTGCTTCTCTCTCCTGAGCTCCTGGAGTCAGCATGTGACCAAGCCAGCTGTGTCTCTGGTGATAAGTGATTGTTATCAGGCCCTTGGGTGCACAGAGCCATCTGAGCAGAAAGATACATCTACAGTCCAGTGCAGGTGAAGCAGAAATCCTGAGTGCCCAGTACTAGAAGGTCTGGGTTGAAGACATGGAGGAAGCATGTGGAGGGAATATCTGCAGCTTTCTCTAATGGGAGAGAGGCCAGCGGTGCTAGAGGAATCTCCAAAGATTTGGGGTCCATAGATGGTGAGAGTGCTCCACAGCACCTTTCCTGAGAGCAAGAATTTGTGGCAGTGACCAATCTTCCTTTGCCTTGCTTTCTTTATCCCAGAAAAGCCATACAGCCAGCCCTGGGTTGAAATATCTAAGCTGTTACACATTCACAGAACTTGGGTCAATATTTTTAAAGGTCCTGGAGTAGATATTTATAAGTAAGGCTTCCCTTTGGGGCTGTGATTACAACTTATCTGACTTCTAAAGATTCTAAAAATGTATCTTAAGTGTGCCATATATTTATCCACATTCTGGGACTAACAGCTGCACCAGGTCTACATCCTGGCCCAGCCCACAGCATACTGATGGCTGGGTTTGGCAGCTCTGGGATTTGAAGGTAACAGATATCAGTGTAAAATTCTGAAAGGCAGGGTCACTGTTCTTTATCCTCTCATGCTGGACTATCTAAGTGCTCCAGTCTGGAAAGTTAATGCAGTGTCAAAATAAGCTTGAATTAGGAGAAGGTAGTAAGCTAATAATTCTGAACACCTGCCTATATTATATATATGATATATATATATAACATTAAGTTCTGGGGTACATGTGCAGATCATGCAGGATTGTTACATATGCCTAGGTATACATATGCCATGGTGGTTTGCTGCAGGCATCCCCCCATCATCTACATTAGGTATTTCTCCTAAAGTTATTCCTTCCCAATCCCCCCACCCCCTGCTATCCCTCCCCCTAGCCCCTCCACTCCACAACTGGACCTGGTGTATGATGTTCCCCTCCCTGTGTCCACGTGTTGTCATTGTTCAGCATCCACTTATGAGCAAAAACATGTAGTGTTTGGTTTTCTGTTCTTGTATCAGTTTGCTGAGAATGATGGTTTTCAGCTTCATCCATGTTCCTGCAAAGGACATGAACTCATCTTTTTTCATCCGGCATAGTATTCTATGGTGTATATGTGCCACATTTTCTTTATCCAGTCTATCAGTGATGGGCATTTGGGTTGGTTCCAAGTCTTTGCTATTGTAAACAGTGCCACAATGAACCTACCTGTGCATGTCTCTAATGGAACAATTTATAATTCTTTGGGTATATACTCAGTAATGGGATTGCCGGGTCAAATGGAATTTCTATTTCTAGATCCTTGAGAAATCGCCACACTGTCTTCCACAATGGTTGAACTAATTTACACTCCCACCAACAGTGTAAAAGTGTTACTATTTCTCCACATCCTATCCAGCATCTGTTGTCTCCCGATATTTTAATGATCACCATTCTAACTGGCATAAGACGGTATCTCAATGTGGTTTTGATTTGCATTTCTTTAATGACCAGTGATGATGAGCTTTTTTTTCATGTTTGTTGGCTGCATAAATGTCCTCTTTTGAAAAGTGCCTGTTCATGTCTTTGCCCACTTTTTGATGGGGTTGTTTTTTTCTTGTATATTTGTTTTAGTTCTTTGTAGATTCTATATATTAGCCCTTTGTCAGATTGAGTTGATTGCAAAACTTTTTTTTCCCATTCTATTGGTTGCTTGTTTACTCTAATGATAGTTTCTTTTGCTGTGGAGAAGCTCTTAAGTTTAATTAAATCTCATTTGTCTATTTTGGCTTTTGTTGCCATTGCTTTTGGTGTTTTAGTCATGAAATCCTTGCCTATATCTATGTCCTGAATGGTATTGCCTAGGTTTTCTTCTAGGGTTTTTATGGTGATAGGTCTTATGTTTAAATCTATAATCCATCTGGCCTTTTTAGAAATATTAGGATAGCCAATTGTTCCATTTGAATCTCACAACAATCTCATGGAAGTCAGTTCATTATCATTATCTGAATCACCTCAATGAAGGAACTGAGGCCCAGAAAAGTTAAGTGGCTTCTCTGTGGCCACACATCTAAAACGGTCTGGGGCTCTTCTCAACAACCATAGGGACTCCCAAAATCAAGGGCATGTTTCAGATGCTTAATGGGTTGGTTGCTTGTTCGAACTGTGCTTTGCTTTCTCTTCCATGATCATTTAAAAGAAGTGAGCATGGTTATTTGCCTCGTTGCAACATTGAAACCTTCATGTTGATTATCTCCAAGAATTTTGGTCTCTGGTTGCATCAACCCAAGGATATTGGTTCCTGGGTTTATTCTTTACTTTCTCTCATTTCATTCAGAGCTTTAATCCTAGGCAAGAACCTTAATTTGTATATAAGCTCTTACTTTATATAAGCTGGTGTAATTAGTTCTTTACTAATTTAAATCATTTATTCCTTGTAATAACCCTGCGAAGGGAAAACTATTATCTCCACTTTACCAGTATTGTAAACCAGGGTCAGGAACATTAAGCAGCTGTCCAAGATCACATGGCTAGGAAGTGGAAGAGGTAAGAGTTAAACTTGAGTCCTTGACAGTCCACCATCTTAATCACTGCACTATATCATCTCTTTTAATTTGGAGCAGTGATTCTCCAACCACGGTGAGCATCAGGGTCCCTGGGGGTGCTTGTTAAAACATGGCTTACTCTCAGAGATTCTGATTCAGGTTTGGGGCCAGGCCTGAGAATTTGCCTTTCTAATAAGTGATGATGCCCATCCTTTGAGAACCAACAATCCAGGGGCTCCCAGTGTACTCGCTTGAGAATCAGCTGGGAATAATGAAGATTCCAGGACCCCATTCCTAAATATTTTGATTCAACAGATTTTAGAGAAGGGCCTAGGAATCTGTAGCTTTACAAAGCTCTACTAGGGATTCCAGTGTGTATCTGGGTATAGAGATTTCTGAATTAATTTCCTGATGACTCAGTTTCCCATCTAGAAACAGAAAATTAACCTAAGAATTAGTTTGTCTATACAAGGCTGTTGACTAGCTCAAATGAGGAAACAGATGTAAAAGTACTTTGCAAAGATAAAAGATCTATTTAGAAACAATTTTTTGGCCCACTATAATGGCTCACATTTGTAATCCTACTACTTTAGGAGGCCAAGGCAGGAGGATCAATTGAGGACAGGAGTTTGAGAACAGCCTGGGCCACATAACCAGACCCTATCACTACAAAAATTAAATATTAGATAAGGATGGTGGTATGCACCACCCAGCTACTGAGGAGGCTGAGGTGGGAGGTTTGCTTGAGCCCAAGAGATCAAGTCTGCAGTGGGCCATGATTGTACCAATGCATTCCAGCCTGAGCAATACAGAAAGACCCTGTCTGAAAACAAAAGAGGCAGTTTGTTGTGGTTGCTAAGCAGATTACTGTGAGTTTTGGAGTAGGGTGAGCTTCATTTTTATTCTAACTCCTCCATTTTCACCTTTAAATCATAAAATGGAAATAATGATAGCATTGTCATAGCAGTTGTGAGGACTAGGTGAAACGATTATTCTATTGTGTTTAGCACATAGTAAGTACTCAGTAGAGTATTATGTGTTTTAAAATTATGCATTATTTTTACTGTCCTTTCTTACATGCTGACAGCTATACATATAAAGCTTGTGTGATTAATGCACCTCAATAGGCCTCTTTCTCTCTTCCTAAGGGCCCATCTGTTCCTTGAGTGAGTCCAGCTCTTTCTTTATTTGCCTCCTTATATGCTGGCCAATTCTCTTTCAAACATCTGTACATGTCCATGTAGTCTATGACCTTAGGGTCTTATTCTTTTTTTTTGCTTGCCTAATTTTGGATAAAATGATGAAGAACAATAGCTAATATTTGTGTCTCTGTTTAGAGTTTTACAAAACACTTTAATACACATTGGATACCAAGGAATAAAATGATGATGATGATAACAATAATGACAATAATGATGATTCCTTTTTACAAGTGGGACAAAGGAATCATAGAGAGAAAAAGTGATTGTACTATATCCCCAAACTCTAAGTGTTAGAGACAGGACTCATGCCGTCTATGCTCCAATTCTATGTTAGACTACAGAGAGAGAAATATTTCATCTATTGCATGTTTTTTCTTTAGATGCATCTTGGCTTTTTACTCCTACTCATCTCCCCTTCACAAAAAGTACTGTTGAAATTTTTAGTTTGTATTCCAGTAAGCTGATTACTTAATTTTTGCAGTACTGAAATTTTCTACCTAAGAACATAGTTTGCCTCACCAGTTCCCATCTTTTATGCCCTTTGGATAAGCTCTGCAGTTTTCTTTATGTGTGCTATACATATTTCTTATTAAGCTTATTTTAGGTATTCTATACATCTACACTAATTAGGATGAGCTCATTTGTTTTTTCTTTTTTTTTTCTAGTTGATTATTGCTGACATTTAGGAAATCTATTTATCTTATAAATCTTTTAATTTTGATTACTGTTTTATAGTAGTTATTCCAGCTAAACTTGGTTAGAAGTAATATTTTTTTTTTTTGAGACAGAGTTTCGCTCGTTACCCAGGCTGGAGTGCAATGGCGCGATCTCGTCTCACCGCAACCTCCACCTCCTGGGTTCAGGCAATTCTCCTGCCTCAGCCTCCCGAGTTGCTGGGATTACAGGCATGCACCACCATGCCCAGCTAATTTTTTGTATTTTTAGTAGAGACGGGGTTTTACCGTGTTGACCAGGATGGTCTCAATCTCTTGACCTCATGATCCACCCGCCTTGGCCTCCCAAAGTGCTGGGATTACAGGCTTGAGCCACCATGCCCAGCCCCTTCATTTTTTTAAAAAAGGGGATATCACCACTGAAGCCATAGAAATACAAACCACCATCAGAGACTGTGGAAATGAAAAAATTCCTGGACACTTACAAACTCCCAAGACTAAACCAGGAAGTATTTGAACCCCTAAATAGACCAATAACAAGATCTGAGGTTGAAGCAGCAATTAATAGCCTACCAACCCAAAAAAGTCCAGATCCAAATGAGTTTACAGCCAAATTCTACCAGACATACAAAGAGGAACTGGTACCATTCCTTCTGAAACTATTCCAAATAATACAAAAAAAGATGAAATCCTCCCTAACTCATTTTATGAGACCAACATCATCCTGATGCCAAAACGGACAGAGACTCAACTAAAAAAGAAAACTTCAAGCCAATAATCATGATGAACACAGATGCAAAAATCTTCAATAAAATACTGGCAAACCAATTGCAACAGCACATCCAAAAGCTTATTCATCACAATCAAGTAGGCTTCATCCCAGGGATGCAAGCCTGGTTTGACATACACAAAGCTGGTTCAATTTACACAAGTCTATAAATGTAATCCATCACATAAACAGAACCAAAGACAAAAATCACATGATCATTTCAATAGATGCAGAGAAGTCCTTCAACAAAATTCAACAGCCCTTCATGCTAAAAACCCGCAATAAACTAGAAATTGATAGAACGTATCTCAAAATCATAAAAGGTATTTTTGACAAACCCACAGCCAATGTTATACTGAATGGGCAAAAACTGGAAGCATTCCCTTTGAAATCCGGCACTAGACAAGGATGCCCTCTCTCACTGCTCCTATTCAATATAGTTTTGGAAGTTCTAGCCAGAGCAATTAGGCAAGAAAAGGAAATACAGGGTATTCAATTAGGAAAGAAGGAAGTCAAATTGTCTCTACTTGCAGATGACATGATTGTATATTTAAAAGTCCCCATTATCTCAGCCCAAAATCTCCTTAAACTGATAAGCAAATTTAGCAAAGTCTCAGGATACAAAACCAATGTGCAGAAATCACAAGCATTCCTATACACCAATAACAGACTAAAAGAGAGCTAAACCAAGAGCAAATTCCCATTCAGAATTGCTACAAAGAGAATAAAATACCTAGGAATACAACTAACAAAGGAGGTAAAGGACCTCTTCAAGGAAAACTGCAAACCACTGCTCAAGTAAATAAGAGAGAACACAAACAGATGGAAAAACATTCCATGCTCATGGTTAGGAGAATCAATATAGTGAAAATGGCCATACTGCCCAAAGTATTTATAGATTCAATGCTATCCCCATTAAGCTACCATTGACCTTCACAGAACTGGATAAAACCACCTTAAACTTCATATGGAACCAAATGAGAGCCCACATAGCCAAGACAATCCTAAGCATAAAGAACAAAGCTGGAGGCATCATGCTACCTGACTTCAAACTATACTACAAGGCTACTGTAAACAAAACAGCATGGTACTGGTACCAAAACAGAGATATAGACCAATGTAACAGAACAGATGCCTCAGAAGAAATGTCACACATCTACAACCATCTGGTCTTCAACAAACCTGACAAAAACAAGCAGTGTGGAAAAGATTTCCTGTTTAATAAATGGTGTTGGGAAAACTGGCTAGCCCTATGCAGAAAGCTGAAATTGGACCCCTTTTTACTTTCTACACTATAATAACTCCAGACAGATTAAAGATTTAAACATAAAACCTAACATCATAAAAATCCTAGAAGAAAACTTAGGCAAAACCATTCAGGACATAGACATAGGCAAGGACTTCATGACTAAAACACCAAAAGCAATGGCAAAAAAAGCCCAAATAGACAAATGGGATATACTTAAACTTAAGAACTTCTCCACAGCAAAAGAAACTATCATTAGAGTGAACAAGCAACCAATAGAATGGAAAAGAATTTTTGCAACCTACCCACTTGACAAAGAGCTAATATCCAGAATCTACAAATAACTAAAGCAGATTTAAAAGAAAAAAACAAGCAAACCCATTCAAAAGTGAGCAAAAGATATGAACAAACACTTTTTAAAAGAAGACATTTATGAGGCCAATAAATATATGCAAAAATGTTCATCATCACTGGTCATTAGAGAAATGCAAATCAAAACCACATTGAGATACCATCTCACACCAGTTAGAATGGCGATCATTAAAAAAATCAGGAGACAACAGATGCTGGAGAAGATGTGGAGAAAAAGGAACACTTTTACACTGTTGGTAGTAGTGTAAATTAGTTCAACTATTGTGGAAGACAGTGTAGCAATTCCTCAAGGATCTAGAAATAGAAATTCCATCTGACCCAGCAATCCCATTACTGGGTATATACCCAATGGATTATAAATAATTGTAATATAAAGACACATGGACATGTATGTTCATTGAGGCACTGTTTATAATAGTAAAGACCTGGAACCAACCCAAATGCCCATCAGTGATAGACTGGACAAGGAACATGTGGCACATATACACACTATGGAATACTATGCAGCCATAAAAAAGGATTAGTTCATGTTCTTTGTAGGAACATGGATGAATCTGGAAACCATCATTCTCAGCAAACTGACATAAGAATAGAAAACCAAATACCAGATGTTCTTGCTCCTATGCAGGTGTTGAACAATGAGAACACATGGACACAGGGAGGGGAGCATCACACACTGTGGTCTTTTTTGGGAGACAAATGGACAGACCATGGTGGGTGGGGTTGTTGGGGAGGGATAACATGGGGAGAAATGCCAGATATAGGTGACAAGGGGATGGAGGCAGCAAACCACCTTGCCATGTATGTACCTGTGCAACAATCCTATATGATCTGTACATGTACCCCAGAACCTAAAGTACAATTTTAAAAAAGTAATCATTTTTTCATGAGATAATTTTCTTAGGTATTAAAAGCAGAAAAATTATGTAATTATCAAATGATTTTTTTTATTTTTTCCAACAGTGTAATCTATACTATTTTGTGTTAATTATTGCTTTGGCATGGATACTTTTGTAGAATTAGAGACAATAAACAAGTTGGCTTAGGTTTACTTTTTACTGACAAGACTAAATATCCTCTGAAAACTAAGCCATATAAATAAAGTTAAGCTTCCAGTCCTGTGACTATCTCTGGAGTAAGAACTTTTGAAAAGGTTCACTTGCTTTGATACGTCTCCTAAAATATAATTGGGTATATTCTTTAAGCTTATTGAACATTAAATAGGAAACAAAGAGGGTGCAATTTTCACATTTAGGTACCCAGTCATTCACTGGCTTGACTGCAAGAAAGCAAACAAATGTTATTTCTGGGTTTCCAAAATGAAATTCACTGGCTGAAATTAATTTACTAACTGATAAGAAATTCACTGACAGTGAATATGATTAAACTCACTATGTTTTGCATTGATAATCATTGGTATGTTTTTCTTTTTTCTCTTCTTGCAGCATAATAAAGTATCAAGCAGTAGTACATTTTTCATAAAGCAGAAAGGAAATGATTGTGTTGCACTTTGTTTTCTGTGTTCCCTGGGACAGGACATATGATTGTCACACGGAAATAATAATTATTTATAAGATAAAAATATTTAAATATGTAAATAATTAAAGTATAGAAAAGTCAAACTATAAAACTTCAAAGGAGGTTAGTTTAAATGAGGAAACTGAGATCTAGAGATCTGAAATAACCTATAAAAGTTCACCTATGCAGCAGTGCTAGAAAAGAACTACAAGCCAGATTTCTCGACTCTACACTCATCTATATTCAGACAATTTTAAAAACATGCCTCATAGATAATTACCATTTTGTTTATTTAAAATATGACTAATTTCATTAATGGTCGCTGATGATTCCCAGTCTCAGCAAATCATCATGACTTTAAATAACCAGTACTTCATAGATCATTGTACTTTGGATGTATATTTAAAGTTTCCGGGGTCGTTCTTCCTAGAGTAAACCTCAGCCCAGGTCCTCCAAAGACCTCTCAGCACTTTATTAGCCTTCAAATTCTAGGAAATTTTCCAGGTCAGGCAAGGACCATTTGCACCATCTCACATTTGTCTGCATTTACTCTACGGATGAAGAAGATGCAGGAAGAATTGTCCCCATTGTTCTGCACAGGGCAGTGGACAATGGTAGAAGAGGAGTCATGTCTTCCTTTCAAATCAAAATCAGAGAA
Organism: Saimiri boliviensis; assembly: GCF_048565385.1. Taxonomy (NCBI): domain Eukaryota; kingdom Metazoa; phylum Chordata; class Mammalia; order Primates; family Cebidae; genus Saimiri; species Saimiri boliviensis. Next base: position 71,715,851 of record NC_133449.1, on the reverse strand, counting down.
CCAACTATTAGATAGGTTCATCTTGCCTATCTTTTGTTGAAACATAATAGCATTACAAGAGTAATTATTAGTTATCTTTAGAAACTTCAAATTACACTCTGAAAAACGAACCAAAGGTTTTCCCTCTCTACCTTAGTAGATGAGACCTATATTTTATTTAATAATCCTTATAGCTGACAGTGTTGGTTGTCTCAGTCATTACCCACTCAAATTTATTTAGCTGTTTCTTCCTACTATACAGGTTGGAAAGCTAAAAGCTACATTTGGCAAACTCCCTTGCAGCTAGGATCTAGACAGAAAATCTTGGTTCCACCAATTAGAGCCATCCCATTTGTGACTTGGAGAAATAAAAGGAAGTAGATGTGCAAAGAAAAATTGTATCTTCTGGGTAAGAAGATCTTCTTGTGAGACAGCAGAGGCAAAGCTCTTGGAGTCCAGTCTCGAGGGTGGTCAGTGCCTAGAGATGGGCAGTGGTAGTTCACTAACAGCCCTGGATTCCTGAATGCTTTGGTTCTACCCATCTAATGAACAACCCTGGGTATCTGATTATCCTACAGAGTTTACATTCTTCTTAATATCCTTTAATATTCCTTTCTGCTTAAATTGGCTAGACTTGACTTTCTTGTTGAACTAAGAGCAATAATGTATATAATCTTAGTACTTCTACTTCTAATCATAGGTAATCATAACATCACAATGTATCTATGTAACATTTTTACATATACAAAATAATTGTGACACTATTGCGATGTTTTAACCTATTATGTACCAGGTAGTTTTCTAAGCACTTTACACATATTAACTTACCTAATCCTCCATTTTAATGATAAGGAAACACAAATGTAGAAAGGATAAGCTGCCTGAGATCACATAGCAAGCAAGAGAGAGAAACTCAAATGTAAACCTAGGCAATTTAGCTCTGTAGCCCATAACCTGAGTCCCAAGCTCTACTGCCTGACAATCTGATGAAAAAAGTATGCTTATTATTACTATGTTACAGAAGCAGAGGTGAAGTACATTCTGAGACATTCAATGACAGCAGTAGTTCAGCTGATAAGTGACAAGGCATAGTGGATCCAAGATCTCCAGATTTCACAACCAAGGGTCTTTCTGCTATACCCCACTGCTAATCAGACATTTACCCATTACTTATTTATCCATTCATTTATTCAGATTGTCCATTATTCATGCATCTCTCCATTCATTCAGCTGTATTTTTCCTTTGAAAGTACTAGGGCTTTTCCATTCGAGAAAGACTATGGAGTTTGTGGTCCCAGGGCCTCTTTCTATAATGTGCTGAGACCCACACCTCATTTCCTTTGGGGTCCTGTAGAGGTGTAGCATGGCCCATAAAAAACACCATCTCTGCTCATATCTCATGATTTTTGCAAATTAATGATCTAAGTAAAATGGGCCATTGCCTTTAAAAGTGTGCAATATAAAATGATAATAAATACCAGGCTTAGGATCATAATGGAAAAACAACTGTTTGGGATATTTTGCTATGGTACAGTTCTCCAGCCCGAGTGCTTTAAGTAGAGATGGTTGGTGTTTTTTTTTTTTTTTTAAGGGTTCCACATTCAATGCCTCAAGTCTTCACACATGGCTGGGTGCAGAAAGAGAACTGCCTGTGAAGTCAGAAGAGGCTTAAATCCGAGTCCTGCCAATAGGCGTATCAATTAGACAGTGACCCAGAAATTCTTGGAAGAGTGATTTTCAGCTCCCTTCTATCTCCTTAAAGGCTGCTTTTCTTCCATGATTCCTTGGTGGAAAGCTGGAAGAGCTGGGATTTTTGCCAAGGAAGGTTTAGGAAAACAAAAGTTAACTGCTGTAGCTTTGAGAAATAAATTGCTCTGTGAGGCAAGGGAAAATTCAAAGTTCTTGGGAGAAAAATTAAGCCATAGTTTCAATTATAACTGTTACCAGCTTTAGATCCAACTTTAGGCCAAAGTGTCATCTAGACAGATGTTCTTATAATTTGGTTTCCATAATAAATGTTGTACTTGTGAAAATATTTTAATGACATCTCAGCACTTTACTAGCCCTCAAATTCTAGGAGATTTTCCAGGTCAGGCGAGGACCATTTGCACCATCTCACCCAATGACCTCTCTCATTCTGCTGGGGCTCATGGAGAACATTAAACTTGCAGATGCAATTATCGCATAATAAAGTATTGATTTCCTAAGAAACCCTATAACATTTTCTTCTTAATAATTAGCATTTACAAGGAATAATCCAAGAACTTTTATAACAGATTAAGCACCTACTGCCACTTGAATGAGACATTTAGTACTTTAGGAAAAGAATAAACACCATTAGAAAATAACTTCAATTTGCAGAACGACAAATCAGATGCACATCACATATGAGGGTTCTCACAACATCCTAGTTTAGATTTTAGAAGAGGGTTTTGATATATGATATAAGCCATTCTGAAAATGTCATTTAAAGGCAAATTGAATATCTCCTCACAGCTGATATGGACATTAGTTTTACTTGGTGATGGTATAACTTACTGACTCATCTCTTATGGATGGTTTTTACCCATTAAAGCATCAGAAGTAAGAACAACATACAATTATAAAAGGAAAGTTTACTTAAAGAAAGTTTCGAGTACAATTTAAAGATAATTTCTGAGCTGGGTTCAGTGGCTCGTGCCTATAATCCCAGCACTTTGAGAAGCAAAGGTAGGCCTCATTGCTTGAGGCCATGAGGTTACTACCAGCCTGGGCATCATAGTGAGATCTCAATTTAAAAACCAACCCTGTGTACATGTAGTACATGCCTGTAGCTACTCATGAGGCTAAGATGGGAGGATCACTGAGCTTAGGAGTTTGAAGTTACAGTGAGCTGCAACCACTACACTCCAGCTTGGGTGACAGCTCAAGACACTATTTCAAAAAATAAAAAAGGTAATTTCTGCTATGTAGACAACTGAGGTTATTTAATACTCCAAGTGAACAAAGGCTATGATGACTTTAAATATCTTTAGGGAAGAAAGAGAAGATTTATAAATAAGTCATCAACCCAAAGTGTTTTTTCACATATTTCTGGTTTGCTCATGTTGAAGTTAGAGGAGTGCTCTCATATCCTTTATATGTTCTGTTGAAGTTGTCTCCTCAATGTGTTGAAATTACCTATGGGGAAACTTTAGACACCAGAGCTACTAGATCTTAAGAAATGGTATGCTTACTAAAAGAGCCCCAGCCAACCTGCACTCCATTTCCAGTCATACCCCTGATGAGCTCTGCCACCTAAAAGTATTCCCTGTCTTCAGCTCTGTGATACAACTCTGCTGACTGGGAAGCAACTTGGCATTGGCCTTGAAATCAGAGAGGCATGATATCACTTACTCCTTCGGTATCTCTCAGGAAGAGACATTCACTCAATCATCCAAAAGATTTGTTGAGTTCCTGCTATGTCCTCAGTACTGTGTTGGAGGGAATGTGGAGGCAAGATTAGAAAGGAGGCATAGCTCTTGTCCTCAGGTCACTCACAGTGACAGTATGTCACATACATGTACACAATGACCAGTTGTAGCTAACTGCCAGTAGAGCTTCTGCTCATGTTACTCTCTGGGCCTAAAATGTCTTACCTTTATTTCTTCATCCAACCAAATCTCATCATCTTTCAAGATGTAGCTAAAATCCTCTTCCTCCCAGGAAGCTTTCACTAAACTTAAAGCTACTAGCTTCAGTATTTTTCAGATTATGTTAAAATTATCTTTTCATGGTTCTGGCTTAGTTATTAGAATCTGGTTCCTCCAAACAAGAATGTTAAGTTACTCTTCAAATCCTAGGGCCTCTCTTTTTGCTCACTTTTCTCATCTCCCAGTGGTCATTCTAGTTGGCCAACCCCACCTGGAGGTCAGAAGATAAGGAGTCTCAGATACATTTTGTGGAAGTCACCATCTGGAGCACAGAGCAAGGGAGAGAAAAACAGTGAATGGATCTGAGGAGGAGGAAACCGAGAATAATCAGCATATTGCCCTCTGATCTGCTAAATGATAGAAAACATGTCCTCTGGGCAGATAATGTTTTAAGAATGAGTAATGTGGTTAATGTACCCAGCTAGGGAACCACAGATTCATCCTAGGGGCTCATGACTTTGTGAGCACAGAATAGGCTGGGTTTCAAACCCTACTCATCTCCTAGGCCAGTGCCTTGGTGTCAAGATAAAGCCTCACAATAGTAAGCAGTAGTCCTGCCTGTACCAATCCTGACCCGCCATATATGACTATTAGCATAGAAAGCATATAGCCCCAAATATAGCTGTGATAGGAAGTTGGAATAAAGTGAGTCTTCGAGGAATCCTTGAAATAGCTGAGCTTTTGTCACTAGCAGAGTGAAATAGCTTTGCTGTCTTGCCTCTATCTACAAAAGCTCATTTCCCCAGACAAGCCTCTGCTGCCTTGGACTTCTCTGGAACCTGTGTGACTCCTTAAATGATGGCGAAAATTCCTGCATACTAACTGGAACCAGACCCTCTATTTCTACCACAGATCACAGCTTCAAGCACCTCCAGCCACTGTGTGTAGATAGACATCAGGGAGGTGTCTTCATCTATCCCTAATAGTTTTGTACCTAAATCACATAAAAATTTCCCATAATCTGGAAATAAACAAATACATCTTTCTTCTGCTATTACAGGGTCATTGGTTTAAGAGGTTTAAAGAGGGACGGAGCCAAGTTTACACCTACAAAGTGATCATTTCCAATAGCTTTAAATCTTCAGAAATCTGCACAAATGGGACAGCCTTGCTGTTCTGGGATTGATTGCATGCTTGCCTGTGTCTCTACCTGTCTTTCTTCTCCTCATTATTTCTGAAATCTCTGTTCTTGGCTGGGCCCCTTTGGTATGCAGAACTGTCTGGCTGAATTTCATTCTTTGCTCCCTGCATCCAACAAAAAAACAAAAACAAAAACAACCAAAAAAAAAAAAAAAAACACCAAACCTCAAAACGCAAAATGTTAATTGGGTAGCTGCGTTGTGGACTATTTGCAAGCATATATTTTTTGAGCACTATAATTACACGCATTTAATTATGTATTAAACCCAGTGTGAATGAGTCTCTACCATGTACCGAGTACTGAGATTGCTGAAATAAAAATCAAGGTCTCTGTCCTCAGGAACACACAAAAATACACCTTAAATTCCAGATCCTTGAGATGGGGAGAACTTAAGAGTTCTATTCAATTGGGCTCTTACTTCTCAGCAGCTAGGCTGTTATCTCCATCTTGAAAATGACCCATGGAAGGGTCAGTGATATGGTTTGGTTGTGTTGCTACCTAAATCTCATCTAGAATTGTAGTTCCTATAATCCCCACATGTCATGGGAGGGACCCAGTTGCAGGTAATTTGATCATGGAGGCAGATATCCTCATGCTGTTCTCGTGATAGTGACTGAATTCTCAGGAGATCTGATGGTTTTATAAGGGACTTTCCCCACTTCTACTCACTTTTCTTTCTGCCACTATGAGAAGAAGAAGGTGTTTGCTTTCCATGGTGACATGATTATAAGTTTCCTGAGGCCTCCCTAGCCATGATGAACTGTGAGTCAATTAAACCTTTCTTTTATAAATTACCCAATCTCGGGTATGTCCTTATTAGCAGCATGAGAACAGATTAATACAGTCAGAGAGTTAATAGTTTAACTTCCCCAAGGCCTCATAGCTGTTTAAAGGTAGAGAGGAAGCTAGAGCACCACCCTTCCTCCCTTATATGGTGTCTTGGTTAGCAGAGGAAAGTATTACCCTTGGACATGCTGAGAAATTCCCATTACTTGACCAGTAGTTACTAGAGACTGTGTCACCTTATTCACAAGTGGAACCATAAACAGGCTGTTCTTGTTAGAGGTTGCATTGATTTGTAGCACTTCAATATTTAACGGGAAAATCTGAGAATATAAACTAGATAGTGACCTCATTTTCAAAGCCAGCCCTAAGGCTTGCAGTACAAGGTTTCTGGCTTAGACAAATTTCATTAACCTCACTCTTTGGACTGGAGGGAAAATGGCTTTTGGTTCACTTGGTAGACCAGCTGTCTCTGGGCTGCTGGGCTCAGTTTACTTTCTGGTCAGGGGGAAGCACCTGACAGTCTCTGATCTAGAATGAGGTCTTGAGCTCAATGATTCAGTCCTTACTAAAGAAGACCAAGAGGGCCTGGCCTCCCCACCTCACAGCCACGTGCTTATACCCTGATGCCTCTGAAACAAGAACAGAATCCTGCTCCACAATTGTGTGGTTATACTTAGTTACACAGCAGTGTAATTAATGCCACTTAATGTAAAGTGAAAACAGAATTTCTGCAGCTGCCAACTTCCTCTGGCTCAGGCAGTATTATATGCTGACTTCATTTATAAGCATTATTTTCTTTTTCATCATGCTGATTGCAGAAAGAAAATCACTCCAAGAAAGAAAACCAGACATCAAACTTCAACTGAAAACACACCAAATACAAAATTTAGATTACAGGTATCGATTTCCATCTAGCATCACACCAATTGCTCCATAAAACTGAGACCTCCTGACATCTTAGTCAATGGTCAATTTGAATGCATCAAGTCCACGACCTCTGGTGGATCCCAGGTCAGGATCTTAGCTGGTGTCACATTTCCTATTTCTTTAGATCATTCATTCCCTACCATCAGCCCCAGATTCTCCACTAAATGTCTGAGAAAAGCTTCATGCAAATAAACTTTTAGTTTTCTAGTTAGTCATTGCCATAATTTTATTAGCAAAGGCCTGGCTGCCCCTGTAGATATTTTCCTACATTTTGTCTACTACGCTTGGTTGTGATCCATGAGTCAGAAGACATGGATGGAGCATGCTCTGTTGGGTCACGGTGGAAGGCACTGCTGTCTGCAGAAATCTTTAGAGTTAAAACAAAGACATTTAATGCTAGGAAAATAAGGGTTTTCTTAAATATTCCTTAATAGTAATAAAGAAGATATGAGTTTTTTACATAAGGTTATGCTAATGGTGAATTTGATTTTTGTTCTCAGCCAAGCTGCTAACTAGTGTGTATGGGTTGGCACTGGAAGAGTGACAGGGACGAGACTGCAAATCTGTAACAGTGAACATGTTAACTGAAGTCAATACTGTCTTAGAAAATAGATGGAATCTGATGAGACATAGTGTTTAACTATGAAACACCCCTGCCAGTCAAAATTCCAGATGCCACTCTACCTCTTTTGAACAATTCTTAATACATCAATTGCCCAGAAGCAACTTGCTTTCTGCAGTGATGACACAGACTTAGGGAAAATGAAAAAACATCACCATGAATCATATCTGATTTCACCTTTCAGCATCTTTGCACTATTCTGTGTACCCTTTGAAGCCAGTGGGAGCTTCCAAGGCAGAGCAAGTACATCAGGGTGGGAGGGTGGATTGGAAATCAGGCCATCCTTGGAAATGAAACACTACCAATAATTAAATTAAGCCCTTTGTCAATGCACATTTTCCAAAAGTACTGGAAATCTCTGAACAGTGCAGTTAGAGAATTCTGCTCTTCAACAATTGAATTTCCCACATGTTGCTTTAACTTTCAAGACATATGAAAATGCTAATGTCTATTGTTACACAGAGAGAATGATGGGAAAATGCCAAAGCAGGCTCCAGAAAACAACAACAAAAAATGGTCTCCGCCCTCTCCTCCAGCCCCCTGCACCCTAATTAGAGCATCATTAGAGTTGTACAGTTACAGCCTCAGTAATCAATTACATTCTATCCTTCCTCCTCTGGGGCCCCCACACCCGGTCAGGGCAGAGCCAAAGCAGACTTCTAGAGCAGCCGAGATTCATGCAGGGTGAGGCACAGATGTTCTTGCCAGCTATGGCCACATCAAAGGAGGATTTTCCTTGTTCTCTTAAATGAGTGCTGTATGATAGGATTTAACTACACTCATGCAAAATCTCAAACGATGGCCTGCCCTAGGCAAAATAGACAAATTTCCTCTCCACACACTATCATCCTCTTGTACATCATTTCTCCTTTCCTTACTGTCCCTCCAGCTTCATTTGTTGGATTTTGTCGGATCCATATCTTATGCCTCCGAAAGCATTCCCTCTGTGCTTTCTCCCTGGCCAACTCACCCCCAACAAAACATGTTTTTTCTTCTGTTTACTTGGTTTATCTCTTTCAGCTCATCTGACTGACTGACCTAAGCTAAAGTATTAATGGCTGAAAATGACTTAAAGTGGTAATTCAGTGAGATAACATACATGTAAGGTAGTGAAAATTTTGTCATTTTAGATGTTAGCATAATCTCTCTTCTAGGAGAAGGAACTGTCATTGTTTGGGGAAAATAGTTCTTTAGTCATTTGGGGTAGAAAGTGAGACTCAGAGGATAACAGTTTCAACAGAATCATATGTTTTTTTTGTTTTGTTTTTCGAGATGGAATTTTACTCTTGTTGCCCAGGCTGGAGTGCAATGGTGTGATCTCAGCTCACTGCAACCTCCACCTCCTGAGTTTAAGCAATTCTCCTGCATCAGCCTCCCAAGTAGCTGGGATTATAGCTGCCCACCACCATGCCTAATTTTTTGTGTTTTTATAGAGACAGGGTTTCACCATGTTGACCAAGCTGGTCTTGAACTCCTGACCTCGGGTGATCCACCTGCCTTGGCCTCCCAAAGTGCTGGGATTACAGGTGTGAGTCACAGCACATGGCCAAATCATGTCATTTTTAAAAGATCCATTAAGTGCTTTTCGTGGGAGACTAAAAGAAATGTGTTTTGTTCCTGAAATGATAAGGAGAGGAGAGAATAGACAGGTAGAAAGGCACAATGGAGGGAAGAGGGAATGGCATGAACTTGAGCTTGTTGTGAGATAAACAACTAGTGAAATTTCATGGGAATGGGCAAAGCAGATTTTAAGAATGAGAATGTCTAATATTTAAAATTGTGTTCATTGTTGCAATGCAAACTTTATTTTCCAACTCTTTCTAAGCCTTCCTTTATATCTACTAAATGCACAAGGGCTTTTTGTGAGTGGATTTTTGTGTGCATGTGTAGCATTTTATATGCTACAAAAGCAATAAGAATACAAAAGCAGAGGCTTTCTCTAGAGTGGGGTGTATGACTTGGAGACTGTGGATCACTAAGACACCTAGTGATAAACTTACGGGCATGAGACACCCTGAAATTGTGCACAAACACTGTGCATGTGAACAAAAATGCTCTAACTTCCCTCTTATTCTCAAAGAGGCAGTCACTTCTTGAAAATTATAAACTCTGCTTCTAGAGCTCATGAAGTTGTGGAAGTATAGATAATCAGAACTGAGAAGAACATTGAGATTCCTCCGTCTAGGTGTAGACCTCTGGCCTTTTCTCATCTGAGACTATTCTCTTTTCTTAAATGACTCTAGATCCATGGCTCCTTATGTGATCTAGGTATGTACTCCCATGATCCAGTAGCCAATGCCCTCCTTTGAAACTCCACTTGAATGTGTCAACTCAACTGGTGCAAAGAGGAAACTCTGGATCTTTCCCTCACACCCAGTCCTTTTCAGGATCACAGTGTTCTTAGCTGTGCATAGCAGACCAAGAGTCATCCTTGATGTTTCACTCTCTACCCTCATTCTTCCCCTTATCCATTTCTTTACCAAATTTTATTATGTTTTTACTTCCTAAATGTCTTCTGAATCTGCTCACTCTCTCCATGTCTCTCTCCATCATCCTAGATCCAGCTACTGCTGTCTTCAGCTTGCTGTTAAATAGCCACTCACTTAGACTACCATGATCACCACTGTCCCCTCTTTGGATCATTCTCCATGCCAGTTTCAGAGTGTCACAGGTTGGGCTTCCCAGGAAGCAGACTTGAGATGGAGATTAACAAGCAAGAAGTTGATTAGGGAGTGTTTCTTGTGGAAAGGAAGGGAAGTAAGCTTGGGCAGAAGAAGAAGCTGAGCAGCAATAAAGTCTCAACAGAAGCCTTGTCCAACACTGAGTGTTTCTGAAGGTAGGATGACCTTTCAGAGCTATCTCAAGGTGGAAAGAGCAGGGTAGGCCTTTCTACTCCTGCACTGATTGCAGCCCAAGGATGCAAACTTGGGCATAGCTATGCTACAGTTGAGGCAATTCCCAAAGGTATTTTACAGGTAAGGTTTTCTTCTGGCAGAATTCCAGCAGTTGGGGTAATAGGTTTTTCTTTTTCTTACTTTCTTTTCTTTTTTTCTTTTAGAGACATGGTTTCATTCTGTTGCTCAGGCTGGAGTGCAGTGGTGCAAACATAGCTCATTGTAGCCTTGAACCCCTAGGCTCAAGCAATCCTCTTGCCTCAGCCTCCCAAATAGCTGGGACTACAGGCATACACTACCATGCCCAGCTAATTTTTAAATTTTTTTGTAGAGATGGAGTTTCTCTATGCTGCCCAGGCTGATCTCAAACTCTTGGTCTCAAGCAATCCTCCCATTTTACTGTCCCAAAGTAAGGTGTGAGTTACTGTGCCTGGTCATATTTTTGGTTTTTGAAATGAAATCTAATGACACACTAACCTTTTCAGTTCTGATCATGTCATTCCTTTGTGTAAAACTCCTCAATGACCTTCCAGTGGCTCTTAGGAGAAGCCAGAACATAATCCTGCAAACTGTGCATGGTCTGATCCCCACTTGACCTTTCCAACTTCACCTCCATTCTACTCAGCTTTGCTCTCTGGACTCCGCCACATTGGGTGTTTATAGTCCCTCATATTTAACTTGCTTCTTCCTACCACCAGGCCTTCACATGTGTTATTTCCTCTTTTGAAATTGTTCCCCCTACCTCCACTTCACCTAGTAGAGCCTTTAGATCTCACCTCAACACTTCTTCCTAACCTCCCTGACTGGATCACACCTTCATTATACACTCTAATGGCACATGTTTCTTTGTGCAGTAGCACATGTGTTGGCTTTAAGTTTTGCATTTGTTTATGTGGTTATTTCCTAGTAATCCTTACCCCCCTTGAGAGGATGGAGCAGTGTCTATTTTACCCACCATCGAATTCCTAGGGTCCTTTACAGATCCATAGTGAGGGCTCAAAGAATATTGGTTGAGTGAAAAGTGAATGAATGCCCTTATTTTACGGAGCAGGTCATCAAAGATTGAAGAGATTGCATGGAGTTTTCTAGAGTCAAACAGCTGCTCGCTGTCAGGGAAGGATATTTAAAGTCATAGTGTATTTGCATATTATTTGGAGATTTTTGTGGACTACTCATAGTTAAGTTTACAGCTAAAATTTGATTACTACTTTTGACTTCTGATCCCCTCTTGAACTGGACCACTGATTTTTCTTTCCTAGTACTTACCCACCTTGATTGTTGTCTTCACTCAGATAGTCACCAATTTAACTTTCAAGAAAAACTTCAAATGGATTGGTGGCTTAAATCCAACCAGACAAGACTTATAAAAAATTCCACATGACACCAAATACTCAGTTTGACCAGTTCTTTTGCTTTTCATCCAGTTGCTTTAAAATGATAGAGCGGCAGTCTTTATTTCAGCCAGATGCCCCATTCCCCTACCCCATCCACACTGCATGGAAAAGAGAGTGAGAGAAACAAGGAGAAGGAGGTTGGCCCACAAGGAATATTTCTGGGCTCAAGTTTAGAGAACAATGATTTGGAATCTGGGGCATAATTCACCAATCAGGCTACACATGCAAATGAGAACATCCTGACTTGTTCAAAAGAGTTCCGTAAATAATATTATTCATCTCCTAGAAGCAAGCCATATTTTTACTGGACTTTTTACTTCAGCCTTGAATTACTAATGAGAATATATATTTTTAAAACTCTTATTTATTTCCCTTCTGCTTAATATTTCAATCAAACATACATTTACTATATTAATCACAGGACATGATAGTTTTAAAACCTCAGAAATCATTTTAATTGAATACCTCATGTCTGTTTAATCTAAAGTTAATAAAACCTTTTTTTTTACATCATTTTATCCCATTTTAATTTCTTGCTGTAGGACATTCACCTCTCTGAATTATTTTTAAAGTCAGTCTTCTGAAAAATTTATATTTTATTTTAAAATCAAAGTTTGATTTTTATGTTAATATGCTAACTTGTTATTTACTAAAATCAGTGCAATAACTAATAAAGTGCAGAACTGTGTCTCAATAATAAAAATGTGTAATGAATTTACTGAAAGTATATTGTGAAATAAGAAAATCTCAGCTGATATCAGTCATCTTCAGATATGAACAGAATTGGGTAAAGAGGAAATTTCTATTATATAACCTTTAAGTATTTGTGCATTGGCGGGAGTACATGGGAGATAGTTGGATATGGTGCAAAATGGCATTTCTTAAATTACCTTAACTAGAAATTGCATGGGCACAACAATTATGGATTTGGATATTCAGGCAATAGAATCCATTGTGCCACAAATCTGCAATGTTTCCAGTCCTTCCTATTTACTTCTGAGTTGAATGTTGTTCTTCATCTAGTTAAATAAATAGGTAATGAACGACACTTCAGCTCTTCCTTTGATCAAAATTCCCTGGCCCCATGTTCCTGTTGTTGGCATCCATTTGGCATCCATTCCTTTAGGGCTTCATTTATTAGCTGGGCAAGTATTGACTCTTTTTATATGTTGTACACAGTGTTGTCTAGCAGAGGGCTTCACATGGCTCTTCTTACATGAATACATGCTTTGCCTGACCAATCCTGTGCAAGGTCAACAAACCCATTCCTATTGGAAAGTGACATTCAAATATCATATAGCTAGGGTAACCATATAATTATTCTGCCAAACTAGGAAATACTTTAGTATAAAAAGGGAAACACTATTGAGTCAGAGCAACAAGTGCAAATCTCAAGCATCCATGGAAAAACAGTACGTATGGTCATTCTATAGTTTCTCTGGAGCATCAACCTCTTTCTTCTCCAGAACAACTTACTGTCTGGGAAACTCCTTGCAAAGAGTTTAATTCACATTTTGTGCCTCATAAACACAGCCTGATGCAAGATTCTTGAAATCACTTGAATCTATCACATCATAGATCTGCTATGGGGGAAATTCTCAAACTCTGAGAAATGACCGATCTGTATTAGATACTGAATCCATGCTAAAGTTCCTGTGTCATAGTTCTCATGGTTTTATAATCCCAAGATCCACAGCCCCAGGCAAAAATGACAAAGGGTAATCAACTTTCTGCATGACTATGGAGCTCATCCAAGAACTAGATCACTATTTAACGAGTCACAATCCTATCCTTGCCCACCCTAGGTTGTTTTCTGTTTTTCTGTTTGCACCATCTCCAAAGAAGCAAGGGTCCTAAGGAAGGATATCATAGATTTTAAATATTCTGACCTTTACTCCCTAAGTGAGTAACTATAAGCCCATTTAAGGAAGAACACAGCCAGTGGAGTTTGGGTATTACTCATCACATTGTAGACCATTCTGTTTTTGAAGAGACAGATTGAAAGCAAACAGACCTGCTCATTGCTGCCTTTCCTGGAGTTACACAATCTTGGTATCATACCCAGAGGTCAAATAAGAGAATCTTGATTTTCTTCTGAGGGAAATATCATTTAGAAATTTATCTTCCTGAGAGAATTCTTTATTTCAAAGTGGCCAGAAAGGATGAGTTATTGAACAACTCTTGTGTCATGATCCAATGAGCAAAGAAAAAGCAGTGCTCCAATTACCTATGGACATTCACGAAGACAAGTGCAATCAGTTGCAGATGATTAACCTGTTCATAATCCAAATACAAGAAACAAATCTCATCATTCTGGAGCCCTGGGGCAAAGAGAGTACATTTTCCAAACTAAGCTATTTAAAAAAAAAAAAAGGTGGAGATTAGAGAGGAAACATCTTGGCCAGTATTATACATGATTCTTAACCCAAGGAAACTCAGCCCTCAAAAGACTTTCTTCTTGTGATGCAGGTTTATTCTGAGAGAAATAACAGAACCTTTGCAATATCAAACATTAGGTAATTAATTTGGTATGTCCCTGCACTACTTTTGAGCAATGAGTGCCAGGAGTGAGCTTAATAGTCTTACATAGGAGGTGATATGGTGCAATGCAGTGGGTGATCTTTTTCAGCTGGTACTTCAAGCAGCAAAAAATTCATACCATGAAAAAGACTTAAAATGCTCCTCTGAATATGACATAGCAAAGAGGACACTGAATAAGGTAGAAAGAAGACAGATTTTAAAAGCTAGGGTTTGAGAAATAGAGCTAAAGTATTTTGCTGCCATTTTTATTAACACATAGTCAAGCTGTCACTAATCATTTGCAGGGTGCACTGGAGGGAAGTGGAATTTCTCATAGGTGTAAATTGGTAAAGTTTTTGTTCCTCAGAGTGGCAAGTGTAGACAGACCATTATTATTTCTGTGATTAGTAAGAGACTTGTAGTAAAAATCAGCCATCTCAATGCAGAAGACTTGAAACTGTAAGATCTGGACATGGAAAGAGGCTAAAAGATAATTCCATTAATTACATTTTGAAAAGTTATCACTAGTTCTTTAATGAGTAGGAAGTAGAGGTAGAGACTAGGTTCAGGATTCTCGACGTAAATATTTATTAATATTATCATCACTGGGTATTATTTAATTATTCTCAGATAACTTTTATTTTTAAGACACTTTTTAAAAAAATACTAGAATACTTTTAGGTTTATAGCAAAATCAAGATGAAGTTACAGAGATTTTTCATATACCCCCTGCTCTAACCTTTCCCATTATCCACATCCCCACCAAAGTGGTACATTTGTTACAATGAATAAACTTACACTGACATATCACAATCACCTAAAGTCTACAGTTCACTTTAGGGTTCTTTCTGGTGTTGTATAGTTTGGGTTTGGAAAAAATGTATAATGACCATCAGTATACTATCATATAGAGCATTTTTACTGCCCTAAAAATTCTCTGAGGTCCACCTATTTCTCTCTTCTCCATCCCTAACCTCTGGTAGCTATTGATCTTTTTACTGTCTCCATAATTTCATCTTTTCCAGAATGTTATATAGTTGGAGTCATGCAGTATGTAGCCTTTTCAGACTGGCTTCTTTCACTTAGTAATATGCATTCAAGGCTCCTCCATGTTTTTTCATGACTTGAAAAGCAAATTTTTCATTAGTAAATCCATTGGCTGTATGTAACTAGTTTAACCATTCACTTACTGAAGGACATCTTGGTTGTTCCCAAGTTTTTGAAATTATACATAAAACTGCTATAATCATCTGTATGTAGGTTTTTGTGTCAACATAATTTTTCAACTTCTTTGAGTAAATGCCAAGGAATTTGATTATTTGATTGTATGGTAAAGATATACTTAGTTTTGTAAAAGAAACTACCAAACTTCCTCCCAAACTGACTGTACCATTTTTCATTTCTATCAGCAATGAATGGGAATTCCTGTTGCTCCACATTCTGGCCAGCATTTGGTATTGTCAATGTTCTAGGTTTTGGCCATTCCAGGTGTGTACTGGTAGATGATTTTAGTTTTATCTTCACTGAGTTTTATGTTAAATTATTGCCTTAGTCTATTTCCTGCTTCTATAAGAGATTGCCTGAGTCTGAGTAATTTATAATGAACAGAATTTTATTTGGTTCATGATTCTGGAGACTGGGAAATCCAAGAGCATGACACTGGCATCTGGGGAATATCTTCATGCTGGGTCATCCTATAGAAGAAGGTGGAAGGGCAAGCAACTATCCCAGACAGAGAGAGGGAGTTGGCCAAACTCACCTAGGAAACCACTCCCACAATAACCAATCTACTTTCAATATAATAGCATGAATACATTTGTGAGGATGGGACCTCACATTCTAACCAGCTCTTTTAAAAATTTATTTTATTTGTATTTTTTAAATTTGAAATGGAGTCTCACTGTTGCCAGGCTAGAGTGCAGTGGTGCGATCTTGACTCACTGCAACCTCTGTCTCTTGGGTTCAAATGATTCTCCTGCCTCAGTCTTCCAAGTAACTAGGACTATAGGCATGCACCACCATGCCAAGCTAATTTTTGTATTTTTAGTAGGGACAGGGTTTCACTACTTTGGATAGGATGATCTCCATCTCTTGACCTCATGATCCACCTGCCTTGGGCTTCCAAAGTGCTGGGATTACAGTCAAGAGCTACCATGCCTGGCCCTAACCATCTCTTGATAGTCCCATCTCTTAATACCAACACAATGGCAATTAGATTTCAACATGAATTTATGAGAGGACATTCAAATCATAGCAACTATCAATCTAGATATTTCTGTTTTTCTGCAGATACCAGAAATAGAGAAATCCTATCTGATTTTGTGCCAAGAATATATGTAATTGGGTAGATAGTAATCCTTAGAAAATTGAATCTATGTATACATTACAAAGGCATCAAGTCCCTGAAATATAAGGTAGTATCTTACCTTCTTCATTCCCACCTACACTCTCCATCCCACCGGCACAGAATTATAATGTGTGTGCTCACAGACACATAGAAATTTAATTCAAATATGTTTGACCCAGGACAGTGATTGAGAAGTTTCAGTTTCCACTACACAAACACACACACACACACACACACACATACACACACACACACACTCTTAATGCTAGCAGGGATTCTAAAAAGGCTTGGTAATATTTACATTGATATAGAATTTAATTATTTTTAAATCCTTCACATATTTTGTGCTAACAACCATCTGAGGTCAAAAAAAAAGCATTACAATCCCTGTTGAGTAGGAAACTAAAGGCTGTGGCAGCACCATGCCTTGTCCAATATTTCATGTCAAGGTAATGGCAGAATCAACACAAGAATTCAGATCTCTTCACTCTCAGACTTCTCTGTATGTCACACTGCCTACCCTGGTGCAATGGCAAGGTTTCTCTTTTGTTTCTGCTGCTGGAAGAAAGACATATGCAAAGCCATCATGAGTGATATGGAAAGCGAAGGAACTGATTGGCAAATACTGGTAGCCACATTAGATGAGCTTATGGAGATAAGACCTTCTAAGTCACATGGTGCCTTGCTTAGTGAGATTGTAAAACATTTCAAAAAAGTAAAAGAAAAAAGTATTGGCATGGAAAATTATTTGGAGAATTAGTAAAGGGCAGTTAAAGACAGACATCAACAGCCAGTAGTGACAATCAGGTGGGGTAGAGCAGCACAGTGCAGAGAAGCCAGGAACGGGCTTGAGAAAACCTGGATTTTATTTGTAACTACATCCCTTATTGTCTTCAAGATCTTGTGCAAGGTATTTAATCTCTCCATGCATCAGTTTCCTTGTATGTTAACCTGCTTGTCACCACAAGATTCATTCAGAATCAAATGATAAAATCAACCTAACTTTTACAGTTCTCAAGTGCTAAACAAAGGTAAGAAATTACAGAGCATGACACATAGTAGGTACTTAGCAAATATTTATTGAACTAAAAAGGCTATTTCAACTGGAATTGAACACCACTATGCATGATGATGTCTAAGATTATACTCCAGTAATTACTGCTTTAATGGAAGTGGTAAGTGAATTAACCTACTGCCAAAATTATGGATCCAATAACATTTTGGAAAATTGTTATTATTCCTCAGCTCTGAGATATCTGCATATGTACTGCAGTAACAAATATGCAAATTCTGGCCAACAGCCTGGGTGTTTTTGCTACTTGATAAAACTGGAATGCTTGAATACAGTTTTTCCATTTGAAAGACACATTACAAAAATCTACCAAGACAAGTTAAGTAAGTGTCTCTGGCAGAGGAATTAAACAAATGTAGAGAGTGAGAAACATCAATGCAATGCTAGCTATTTTACTGCTCTGTTATCACCCATGGAGATTCTTAATGTAGTATGAAAATTCCATGATTATAAACTCCACATAAATGGCCTACCTAATAGGCTATTAGTGTCTGTATTGTTAAGAACAAATTAATCTGAAACTTGAAAGTTTACTAACCAGTCATCACAAAACTCCATTTAATATGTGTTATATACATATATACACATGTGTATATTACATACATATATATTAATAAGAAACAACCACTATAGTAAAAAATAGTATTGCTCTTTGTGTAATCTTAGAATTTCACCAACAATGTAGTCTGTGCCAGTGAACATCTTGTCTGTGAATGTCTTCCTGTGGATGCCAAATTGCTTTAACTTTAACCTCTGTGCAGTATACTTTGCGTTATTGCTTTGTCAAGAAAAAAACAGGTGTCACCCATCATTGTTGCCCACTTAGACAAACTTTAGGGTCTTCTTGAAAACTTTCTTGGGAGAAATATCCTCTAAACATCTTTGCTCATGAAAAATATAAAAACTTTAATATACAAGTTGACCCCTGACCTGAGGTATGTCTATGTTTGAGAGGATTGTTTTGTTTCTCCAGGGACATGGCTAGTTTTTTTTTTTGGTTTGTTTGTTTTGTTTTTTAAATAATCTCAAAGTACATTTTCATCACACAGGATGGGTTAGGTTGTTGCAGCCTCTCTGGAGGAGTTTAGAGACTTTCTGATGAACAGATCCTGGGTAACTGGACTCAAGTCACATAGGCTGCACCCAAAGGCCCTCCTTCCTCTCTCTAAGACATCGAAGATTACTTCTTCCTGTGCAGTGGCTTTCAAATGCCAATCTGCACAACAAAATGAGAGAATAAAAGCAAAGGTGTAATTGTTTTATTGGGGCAAAATAAACATAACATGAACTCTATTGTTAAGTATACAGTTCAGTGGCATTAAGCATATTGATATTGCTGTGTGACCCTCACTACTGTCCTTCTCCAGAACTCTTTCATCATCCCATACAGAAACTCTGTGCCTATTAAATGCTACCTCCTCCTTCCTCATCCCTTCAGTCCCTGGCAACCACTATTATATTTTCTCTATGAATTTAACTACTCTAGGAAACTCATGTAAGTGGAGTCATTTAATATTTGGACTTTTGTGACTGACTTATTTCACTTAGCATAAAAATGTCCTGAAGTTTCATCCAAGTTATAGCATGTTACAGAATTTAAGAATGAATAGTAGTGTATTGTATGTATATATCACATTTTGTCTATCCATTCATCTGTTTCCACTACCTTTGAGATGTTGTGAATAAGCTGCTATGATGACTTTTTTTTTTTTTTGAGATGGAGTCTCACTCTGTCACCCAGGCTGGAGTGCAGTGGCATGGTCTCGGCTCACTGCAACCTCCATATCCTGGGTTCAAGTGATGCTCCTGCCTCAGCCACCTGAGTAGCTGGGCTTACAGGTGTGCACCATCATGCCTGGCAATTTTTGTATGTTTAGTAGAGACAGGATTTCACCATGTTGGCCAGGCTGGTCTTGAACTCCTGACTTCAAGTGATCTGTACTCCTTGGCCTCCCAAAGTGATGGAATTACAAGTGTGAGCCACTGTACCCAGCCAGCGTGGTGAATTTTTTTTTTTTGAGACGGAGTTTCGCTCTTGTTACCCAGGCTGAAGTGCAATGGCGCGATCTCGGCTCACCGCAACCTCCGCCTCCTGGGTTCAGGCAATTCTCCTGCCTCAGCCTCCCGAGTAGCTGGGATTACAGGCACGCGCCACCATGCCCAGCTAATTTTTTGTATTTTTAGTAGAGACGGGATTTCACCATGTTGACCAGGTTGGTCTCGATCTCTTGACATTGTGATCCACCTGCCTTGGCCTCCCAAAGTGCTGGGATTACAGGCTTGATCCACTGCGCCCGGCCGTGAATTTTTTTATAAAGCTAAATGTGTTTAAAGATCTGTCCTTCTAGTTTTTTCCTTAGCACGAATCCACCTTTTTATTTATGAAATAATGTTGACAGCAGGTGCTATGTCTGAATTCTTGTATCTCCCCAAAACTGATATATGAAAATATAATCCGCAGTGAAATAAGATTAAGAGGTAGGGCCCTTATGAGGTAATTGGTTACCTAATCAGGGCAAAGCCCTCAATAATAAAATTAGTTTGTCTATGAAGCGGCTCAAGGGAGCTTGTTTGTCCTTCAGCTGCATGAGGACACAGCCAGAAGGTATCAACTATGAGGAATGGGCCCTTATTAGACACCAGATTTACCAGCCTCTTGATCTTGGACTTCTCAGAATCTGAAACTTTGAGAAATAAATTTCTGTTGTTTATAAGCTACCCAGTTTACCTACTATTCTTGTTAGAGCAGCCCAAGCAGACCAAGACAGCAGGTGCTAGTTCCTTCTCCCTTACTTGGCAAAGTAAAATGTTGACAGCCGTAAGTCAAGATCCTATTTAAAAATTTAACCCATCTGTGAAATACCAAAGTCTGGAAAACAGAAATTCTTCTTAAACTTAGGTGAGCTCCAGAATCATCTAAAAAGCATTGGGAAATGGAGTTCTCAGGAGCCCATACTAAACTAGTGAAACTAAATCTCCAGAGGTAAAGGTCAGGCTGCAATATTATTTTAAAGCTTTTGAAGTGATTCTCATGTATGGCTAAGTTGAGGAATTACTTATGGCTTTTCAGAACTATCCTGCTTGTCAATCAGGATGCATCAGTTTGGCCAGTGGCTATCCCTCTGTCATCACCAAACCTATCAGGTAAGCACGACGAAATTTCAAGCATGTCCAGGATTACTAACGAGGAGATTGCCAGGTGGATTTGAGACTGCTTAAAGATTTAATCAATTGTCCACAGTGCAACTTCTATTTCCAAATCAAAGCTGGAATTTGTTTGTGTGGTTCCTCCACAGCTGTGTGCACCTGTTTGTTGGGGAAAGGAAGGAATCAGCTTCCATGATTTCTGTCTTTTCCTCCACCTCCTCAGAGTTCTTGAACTTGGCCAGACCATGCTTCCAAACTACATTTGATCCAAATCTTATAGTGTCTAGTCTTCCTGCTTTTGCTCTTTCCTGAAATGATAGCCCAGATTGAAGTGGGTTTGGTTCCATTCACACATTTATTGATTTTCTTTTTACAAATATATAGCTATGGTGTCTATTATGTGTCCAAAGGGTCAATAAAGCCCATAAAGAAGCATGTCAAAAATGACAAAGGAAGTTGAATCCAGCAAGAATCTTTCCAGTACCATCCATCGAACGAACTCATCCACATTTACTGTTCACCTTCACTGCCTCCCAAATACCAAACATCAGTCGATGGCATGTGATTAGTGAGGGAGCCCTGAGTTGATTCAGCACGGTGACATTTTAAGAAAAGCAGGACATTCCTCATTATCTGCAAATCCGTGAGTATGAGAGAGCTCTCTCGTTCACATATTAGCATTTCCACATCCGTCTCCTCTTCTCTGCAACCTCTAGCAAGACAGCTTGCCTTATTAGTAACATGTTTGGGATTAACAGCTTTACTATTGTGTTAGCATCTCTGTCATTACCCAGGGAAAGAAATTGGCAAGTGCTAAGCCTGTTACTAACAGACCTAAAGAGTGCCCAGGATGGAATTCACACAGAGCAACCAACCTCAAAGCCAAAACATCCCCGACTACAAGGGAGGTGTATGCACCTTTAACAAAAATGGGCTTTATAATTAGCATAGGACAATTTTTAAACATGCTAAAACTCTCATGTTGCATTAAAAAGAAATGCCATTTAGGCATTTACGAAGTAATGGAATCTCATTTCCATCTGCTCCAGCCTCTTTTCAATACCTCTCCCCATAGCAGTGCCAAAAGAACAATTCTAGGCTACCAGCATGTACTACTTGAGAGACAGCTTGCAGTGATGGATTGGGAGGGGCTAGACCCAGAAAATGGCTGGAAGTATTAGTGTCTGATGGTGCAGAGTGGAACCACAGATTCAAGAGTTTGTGACCTAGCTTTCTGCAGCCATGAAATCTGGCCAAAGTTCATGGCCAGCACAGGGTGCAATGGAGGGAGCTCAAGAGGAGGGGGTGGGCCAGATGTGTGCATACCTCCAATCTTTCTGATGGGATGCAACCATTATGGGGATAGTCCCATCCCTGGATCACTTTCCCTTAAGCCACCTTTGACTGGAATTGTAAGGAGACACAGGTGCTCTAGAGAAAGTTACCTGTTATTGGGGGCACATACACATTGTCCTTATCTAGCTTATCATATGGTGCTGCTCTGGAGTTGGTATAATTTGCAAAGAAAAGAATGATAAATCTCTTCCCCTCTCAATGGTGACTGGTCACAGAGGCAGAAACTGAAAGTCTGGCCAAAAAAAGAAGAAAAAACCAAGGGGGTTTCCTAGACCACTCTGAGACTAAACTCAAGAATCATGCAAGGGATTTGCTCTTTATTTCAAACCCCACTGAGAAGAATGACTATGGCTCCAGCCCACCCTCCCTGGGCTTCTTCATTCCCCTTCTTTAGTGCTGGAGGGAAGAATTACAAGGGCAAAGAACTGAGAGTTCCAGGCAGAGAACTGAACCCTCCAGGAATTTGTTCACTTCTCCAAAGTGTTGTATTTCTTCTTCCCAGAAAATCATTGTCTCATGTAACCATCATATAGGAGCAGGCCTCCCTGTGAAACCTTTCATCTACTGAGGAAAGGCAACTGTTTTGACTCTGGAAAGAAGAGGGTAGAGATGGCAGGGGCTCCCCTAGGACTCCTCTGATGTCCAGGCCCCATCAGCTGGTTTGGGGAAGCAATACCCACCAGAGGGAAGCTCATGAGCAGGACGGGGTGTCCACAGATCACAGTCACTAAGACATTGAGCCTGGTCTGTGAACTGAACCTCTTATACTAAAAATATTATTGTTGTCTATCTGAAATTTAAATTTAACTGAGAATCCTGTGTTTTTATTTATTAAATTTGACACTAATTGGATGTCTGCAGGAAAAACAGAGAGGACATTTACACCTGTAGAGCAATGCTATTCTGTGCTGTTAGAGGCCAGGAACGGCAGGGATACAGAGACCAGGTCTAAAGGGCATTGAAGGACCTTCATGGAGCCATCAACAATACTGTTATTGTGCCTTGCTAGGGAAGACAATCATAGCCAAGAAAAAATTGAGGCATCTTCTCCCTTCTTTTCTTCTCACATCCGGTGAATATATCTTTAAGTATTCACATGTTCAAACAGGGACTTTTTTTTTTTTTTTAAATAATAAGTACACTGGGGCAAAAGGCGTAAACCAGAACAGGTCCAGGCAAACCAGGTTGTCTGTTCACTCTAATTAACCATTAGATTCAGTATATGATGATGCATTATCTTTTTGAGCTATTAACTCCCTTAAGATGGGGATCTCTGAATTCTGTTACACTAAACTGAAAATTAATTTACTCCTTCCCCATTGCCATCATGTGTCATCCCAGGTTTGTGGGTAACCAGAGGTTTATCTGTCCCTATGCAACTGAACTGTAGGCCAAACTTCCTTCAAGCCTGTGAGGATAACTGAAAAGAGTGGGACCAGAAAGAATCCATGCCAGCTTACTGAGTTTGGTGGCTTCTGTTCCTGGAAACCCATTTCTGACACAAACAAAAGCATCTGAGGAACTGAGCATTTTCAAGCAGGGCAGCTCTTCTCAAGAGCTGAATTGTGTTAACCAGCCAGTGGCTCTGAGGGCGGAGAACCACACCCCCAAACAGCAGCAGGTGGTTGCGCTGAGCCAAAAACTCACCCCTTCTGGAGGAGGAAGAAAGGAACCAGCCAGCTCAAGTTGGTCAATAAATGCTGTGTGGCTCCCTTTACCAGCCCTGATCTACAGTAATTTGATTTTTACTCCCAAACTACTTGTTTTGTCTCCATACATTTAATGTATTTGACAATCCAGTCCCTACAAAGTTCTCCCCCTCAGGTGGGGATTTTGAGGAGGAAATGGCAGGGAGTCATCACTGTCCTTCAATTTTGTTTTTATCAACTTCCATCATCCACTCTGTAGTGCAGACCTCTCCCACACCAAGGGGCAGGCTAGTTTCTCATGCAGACAGCCCTAGCGCCCTACTGATCTCCTAAAAGAGCATAGTCAGCTTCCAGTTATGCACACATGGACTTTTTTTTTTTTTAAGCACTTTTCAGACAGATGGCATTTCCTTGTGGTTCTGTAAATAAAACCTGTAGAGCCAAACACCTTGTCATCAGGTACCCAATGGAGTGGGAAATTCACTTTTTCTTTTACAGTTTGAGACATAAGATCAGTGTAGGATCAACATTCAAAAGGTTCAGTTGGACCAAGTTATTGAACCGATTCTAGCTTGGAAGAGTAAGTTGCCATAAGAAGGATAAAGTTGCTAAGTTTCAAGGTGAAAATCTGAAGCTGGCAGAGCAGAGAGACACCCAGAATACTGATGAAGGCTGTAACTGGAAAGATGTATTCACCCTCTCAGCTTTTTTTCAGGTGTTTTAAACTCTAAAGATGTTACAGTCTATAGCAGAAAATTGTGTGCTTTGAGAAAGCCTGAATTTGATCATAATTTTAGCATTTTTTTCCTCTGGCATTCTTTAGCTTTTTAAAATAATGATATCAGAAGTAACTAGTCATATTGCACATTGAAAGTAATAGTAACAGCTGTACATGGCTGAGAAGCAACCCTTTCTCAGGATAGTTAGAATTCATTTTAGTGAAAATGAGTCTATGCTTATTTCCTTGAAGGTTTTCACGTGGAAGGGAAGGAGGGGATGCGGAAAGACTTGGTGATGGCTAAAGCAGGCCAATACCACCGTGTAATCCTGAGGACAATCTCAGACATCTTGTAAACAGTCACCCACACAAGGTTTTGTTGTTGTTGTTGTTGTTGATCTTGTTTACTTTTTCTTTTTTTTTCTAGGTGGAATCTTGCTCTGTCACCCAGGCTGGAGTGCAGTGGTGCAATCTGGGCTCATTGCAATCTCTACCTCCTGGGTTCAAATGATTCTCCTGCCTCAGCCTCTTGAGTAGCTGAGACTACAGGTGTGAACCAACACAGTTGGCTAATTTTTGTATTTTTAGTAGAGACAAGGTTTTACCATGTTGGCCAGACTGGTCTTGAACCCCTGACCTCAGATGATCCACTCACCTTGTCCTCCCAAAGTGTTGGGATGTTACAGACATGTGCCACTGCACCCGACCTAATCTTGTTTTCTTAATGAGTTAGTGGCTAACATTGAAAGGAGAATGCATTTTTCATAAAAATACACATTTCTGTTATTTCTCTTGAAAATACAAAAGATCTATTAACTGACACTAGGTAGGGGCTGTGTCACTTTAATTGCTTCCTCCTCTTGTTGCAAACTGACCTGAACTATTTGCTATCCACAAATGTTAATTCTGACTGAAATCTCTTCCACTCTCTATTACTTCTTAATGCTGACACCAAATACCAGTTGCCCGGTGAACATACTCAAGCTAGTGGTTTTCTCAGACTCGGAATCTTCAGCTATTTATGTTTCCTGCCTGGGCCCTCCCTCTCCAGTGAAGAGTGATTGGATTTGTCCCTAAATATCTGCCTCAGGTATGTGTGAAAATTTCCCATTACTACTCATCACTTTGGGTTATTTAATTCCTTATGTCATCCATCCTCTATTGAAATCAATGCAAATACTTCTGAGGGAGGAAATGTAGTGTTACTTTTCTAACACTAAATTGGTATGGATTTAATGAGATCACTCTCTGCCTACTTGTGTCCAAAAAGAAGCATTTCTCTCGTAAGAAACTGGGTTGGATGGCAGGGCACCGCCCGGAGCTATTCCAGGGCCCGTGGAATAACTCTGCACCTGTTTTTAGGGAAAGTGTCTCCAAGTAAATGCTACAAGAGGCAGGCCTGGAGCATGGTGGGGAGGGGTGGAGTAGGTACCACCTATAGCATAGGAAGTGTCAAAGTGCTTGGGTTTTAGGGAACCCAAAAAATAACAACCTTCTTCCTTCCCAGAATTCAGAATGAGATAAGAGGTAGTAGGCACAGAAGTTGGACAAGTAGAGATCCTACTATCAGATTTTTACTTATTAGGGCTGAATTAAAGAATATGGCCTAGATGTGGGACCAGATGGGCTTGCTAACCCTCTGCTGCCATAAATCTGATGTCCCCAGTGAAATCAGCAGCCCTTCCCTCAGGGGCAGGTCTTTATTCCGTGGCCCACAAACAGACACATCTTTCTGTGGGCAGGTGGGTGAAGAGAAAAAGAAGAAGAGGAGCCTGAGCCAAGCATGCCCATTTCTTCTTCCAAACTTTTGGTCAGTTAACTGGCCAGTTTTCAGGAAGTCAGTGCTGAGTTGATCAATGAATGACGAGGGGGAAGAAAACCACAGTACCCCAAAGATTTACTAGCATGGGAAATGAGTAGGTGCTTCTAATGACAATCTTTGTGTTGTGCAGTACTGGAGCTACAGAAATAAAGTCTTTGCCATCTGAACGTTCCTCTTGGCAAATGGAAGCCCAGAGCACTGGTCCAGGTGAAATTCTAAAACAGGGAGGGTAAGCAGTGCTGCTCTATGGCTGCAGTATGTACAGCCATTAGACTGAGAGATTCCAAATGGAAAACAAGACTTGAGAAAGAATATGAACATCAAATGTCTCCATAGGTACAAGCCATAGGAATGGCAGAAAAGATCCAGAGGGTTCTAGAGGGTGAGGAGGAACAGGATGGAGCCTGTTACAAGAAGTACTTGAAACTTCTTGCTAGGACCCTCCAATCTCTCTTCTGAGGAGCTGTCAAGGGGAAGAGGACAGCATCTGTTTTTATAACTTCCAAATGAACACAGTACTCTATTTTATACCTAATAGGTGCTCATTAAATTATTTGGTAACTGAATTAAAGAGACTCTTCTAAAAATTACTAAAGCAAAGAAAAACATGCAAAAAATGAATAATCCATAGACTTAACCCTTCTAAGGAATGTCTGTATTTTAAAAGAGGATCTAGTTACAGTAAATTCATGTGTAACTGATAGAATATACAGACATGTTTGGACCCAAAGGTCTTATGAGAAGTTTAAATTTCTTCCCAACATACACACATTTCTTAGAAGTCCAAGATTGGCAATTTGGTGGCATACTTAGTCAAGTCCCTTCCATTGTTTGAATTTTATGGCTTCTTCTAGGGAAGACCAGCTTGCTTCTCATTTTTGGCATTGGTCTTCATATTAAGATGTATAGATCTTATTAGGTCTTAGAAATGCATATTTATGACAGCAATTCCTATCTGAAGGATTCATTAGGAAATTTAATGTTTGCTATAGTAATAGAGATTAAAAGTAGGGCCACCACCTCAAAACTCAAATATCCTTACAGAAATTATAGAATTCATATATATCACAGAATCATATAAGTTGCAGAATAACTGCCATATACGACAACTGTAAAGCCAGTGGAATGTGATGCAGTAAAGACAGGTTTTATATTTACTTTGCCTTTTTATCAAGTAAGTGGAAAGTTGCTGGTGTCAGGCCAGTTTCTATTTGAGAATCCTAATGCACAGGCTCCTGATGAGTGGTGACTTTCTCAGCTAGGACTGACAACCACATGGGCTCCTACTTCACAACCAGGGTCACCCTGGAGACAGTTCTCATTGGATCAGCTTATTGTTAAGTATTAGGTTTCAGCCTTTGAGCATATATTGCTGGTTTTCAGTTACTTATAGCTTTAGAACATATGCTTTTTCATAGCAAAAAAAAAAAAAAAAAAAAAAAAAAAAAAAAAAAAGAAAGAAAGAAAGAAAGAAAAAGGAAAGCCAGAAGAGGGAAGAAGAAAAAAAATCTCTTAAGGAAGTGTTTAAAAATTGAACTGATAGATTTGGCAATTTTCATTCGTAGCAGGAGTAGCAGGCTTCACAGGGGCAATATGACTCCAATATTAATAAATGCTTTGATATTGTTAAATACATCATAGCAGGTTTTATAGCAAACTTCACAATAAAGTTAGATGTTTTAGTATCAAAAAGTCACACACATTGCTTTAATGGTATCTACATGTTATGAATTGTAACAGCCTGTTATGACATCATCTGTTAGGAATTTACTATGAATGCTTGGGGAGGTGGTTCAAAAAGCTCCTTCTAATAAGATGCCACAGAATGTAACTATATCTAATGACAATTGGTGAGTTGTGAATAATGCATTTTCAAAGAGGACTATTGCTTTAAGCTCTATTAAAACGTTAATGGGTCTTAGCAAGAAGTCTCCTTTCTTGCCTGCCGTTCTTTCATCTGAAAAGCCACAATCCTATGAGACTCTTCCCCAGCTCCCGGAGACTACATAGTTTGGAAGGCAGTTGGAGATCATTTTGGCTGCAGATAAGGTTTTCAATTCAGCAGCACAACCAACTTTGAAATTAATGTTGGACACAGAGGTGATTCAGATGGGCTGTGAATTTTTAAGCTCCTTCCTGCACATTCTATCCTGTTTGTCTTTCTGCTTTTCGATGCCATAGGAAGCATCTGATTGAAATGGAACTCACTGACCTAAAGCTCCAAAAAGAAAATTTTCTTGGTGACAGACAAGTTCTTTGCTTCAGAAAAGGTATTTACTGTGATTCTGGAGATGACATTGGGTCTTAAACTTGCTGCCTGTGAGTGCAATCCAACCCACAGGTTCATTCTGTGTGACAGGTACTGCATTTAAATGATAAGAATTAGAGTGCCTTTAGGTGGGAGGTGCCATCTCCAGTTTATAGCGAGCCTCATCATTTACTATTGTCCTAGATTTAGCTGCATCACACACTACACGCCTACCTGCCAGGCCTCTAGACACCTGAAACTCATGAGCTTCAGGCATTCTGTGCATAGTCCATCCCTGTGCCCTGTGCCCTAGGTTCGACTTGAGGTTCCTTGCTGACGCCTCCCACAGCTGGACCTTGTTCCTCACAAGAGTTTCTGGTGAAACCAGAGCCATAAAGACTGGATTATGAGGAAAGTTCAAGGACTCCCAGGATCCAAAAGGTTGCAGGAAAACTTAAGAGTTTGGGATCCTCCAAACCCCAATGAGCAACCTGAGACAGAGAAAAGGGAAATGCCTTGGAAAGGTCATCCCCAGAAGGAACAGAGGAGAGAGGGAAAGCTAGAACTTGTGATTCCCCATCCTGTATGCTGCACCTACCACCCCACACAGCTGGCCTGAATGATTGGTATAGTCCTTCCCCACATTCCTAGAAAGCATGTCTTTTATGAAGCCACCATCCACACACACAGAGTAGCACCAGCTGTGCAGCCAACCCCACTTACACTGGGCTTCTGTGTCTGGTGACATGAAAGTCAAGGCCAATGTGGTCACACTAAGCCCACTAAGTCTTTTTTTTTTTTTTTTTTTTTTTTTTTTTGAGACGGAGTTTCGCTTGTTACCCAGGCTGGAGTGCAATGGTGCAATCTTGGCTCATGGCAACCTCCGCCTCCTGGGTTCAGGCAATTCTCCTGCCTCAGCCTCCTGAGTAGCTGGGATTACAGGCACGCGCCACCATGACCAGCTAATTTTTTGTATTTTTAGTAGAGACGGGGTTTCACCATGTTGACCAGGATGGTCTCGATCTCTTGACCTCGTGATCCACCCGCCTCGGCCTCACAAAGTGCTGGGAGCCCACTAAGTCTTAAAGAAAAGTATTTCTCTATCTTTGACAGAGAAATTTAGGCTGGAGACAGATTAAGGTTTAAAACAAATCCAATGAATCAACTTTGTAGACAACACAGGTTACTTGGCCTCTGCTCCTTCTTTTTGAGAATACAAGGAAACTTTCCTTCAGAGCTGACCCTGGAAGTAGGCAGAAAGGCTGCTGACTCTTTAAGTTGTCTTGAGCTACTTCAGGAAGTCTTCCATCAGCCAAAAATCCCCTTGTAGCTCAACCTTTCCATTCTCAACCAAGGCATAAATACTAAAATTCAGTTAATAGCAATTCATTCATATGAGCTCAGTGTTACCCACTTTAAGCATTGTGCTTTGTGGAAAAAAGCTCTGGAAGGGGAGAGGTTTCGATTGGTTGGCTCAATTAACTCTTCTTGTAAGTGGAAACTACTGAGGGCAGGGAGAACCCTTAGCATTAGTGAGAGGCAGAAGAGCAAAAGAAAAAGGTGTTGGAGTAGGGACATTGCTAACAGAGAAGATAGAGGTAAAGGGACCAATGAAAGAGACATCCAAAGAAAACCACTGGTATAACAGTGGCGGCATCTACGTGGAGGAGAGCATAGTCAGGCCACTGATGCTGCTCTACCAGGGGTTGGCTGTAGCCTCCCACCCACTACCCTTGAAATTCTCAGTCCCCAACTCCCACTGAGATCTTCAGCAAATACCTTCAGTGAGTAGGAGGAAAGAACACAAGAACCTGAAGTAGTAGCTCAGTTCATGAACATAATAAGTATCTGTTGAATGAATAAATCAAATATTTCCAGTGCATTGCTGCACAGCCATCTCAATGGTTAAAGCCTCCTTGCTTGGTCTCTAGAGCACTTGATCAATGGGTTCTAATTCCAGGAGGTGTGGAATGGAATGGACCTGGAATCAGTACTTTGCATTTTGTGGGGATTATCACTGGTTGAAGTTGTTTCCCACTCCAGTAGAATAGTAGCTTCATTCATAATTCATGCATTTAATGTCTCTGGTAAGTATTGCTTACCAGATGGGATTCTCAACAGTAACTGAAATGGAAAGCAGGTTGCTTCATAGAGTTGGAGTGAAAATCACAGGTGGAGGTATGGCATGAAATGAAGTTTTCTACTTAAGACAGAGACCTTTGAGGGGTCACTGAGTTTCAACTTCTATTGGTTCTACAAGCTAATGAGAGGCTATGATAGAGAAATGAGTTGAAAATTCTATCTGTGGAAGCTGATGACCACTGCTGTCTTCTGGGAATGAAAACAAGGCCTAGAATGACAAAGAGGCTGCTTACTGTTACAGGTTGAACCTGGAGCAGAATAGGCCAAATCAAAATTGAAAGGAAGATGGGAAAGAGTAGACACAGGAAGTGTATGTGTGTATATGCATGCATGTGTGTGTGTGTGTGTGTGCACGTGTGCACGTGTGTGTTGGGGTGGAAGCAGGGTTAACCCACCAGCTAATCATTTGGTTGCAGTAGAAGGGAGATGAGAACTGCTTAAAATATTTGAGGCCTACAAAAGCTGAGACAACTACTATATTAGCAGCAAAAACTAGAGAATTCTGGGAAGGAGAGAGTGGGCTGAAACTGTCTTTGGATAATTTAGAACAGAATGAGCATATCTTGTTTGATTTTTCATTTTACTTTGGTTATTTGCCATGGTAGAATATTATATACATTTAATGGAATTTTGTATTAGAAAAGTGTTAAGTGCATCAAAATTTCCACATAGGCCAATGTCTCATGCATTAGGGCATTTATGGGGTGAGGATCAGAAACATATATCCAAAAAATGCCTATTTCTTAGTTCACAGTTTTATCTTCCTTATCATTTCTGCTATGAAGCCAATGTCCTCTCAGATTTGGAATGCTTTTCTCACTCATGTACTCATACACACACACACACACACACACACACACACACACACACACACATATGTATTAATAAAACTCTTTCCAGACACATAATTCCAAATGCCTTTGTTACTAGTCCTCTGAAAAAAATTTTCTAATTGAGTCAGTGTGACACTCGGTCAAAGAACAGAATTACTTCAGAATATCCTCATGTAGTCTTTTTGTGGTAGCATTTACCCTGAAAGCAAGGCAAAGATATCAATTTCAGCTGCCATTAGAGAGATTTAGGTTGGACTAGAAGAAGAACTCCCAGACTGCAAGAACCTGGAAGAAGTGCTATATGGGGAACTTCAAATCCTCATCCTAGAGACTTCTAGAGAGAAGTGAAACAACCACTCATATACAGAATTGCCTCAATGAAAATAATCATGCCCAGGAAAGTTTTGTTTCAAAAATTTTAATGTCCTTCAACTCTATATTGCCATGCTATCCCATGACTTGACTCAGAAAGCATAAGCATCCTCACAGTGTAATGTGGAAGGCATTGTTAGTACCCATCCAATTTCCATTCCCCAATCCCTAAAAACTGAATTCTCACCACCATAATGGACCCTAAAATTCATATGGTGCCATGTGTCCCTGGTGAGGTCCCATCACCACCCAGGGAAGTGCTGATTGGAGTGGGATAGCCACTCAATCCAAGAGGCATTATTCAAGTGGATATAAAGCGGATATAAACCAACTCTCCTCTCTTCTGGGGTGTGGCATCAGGACTGAATGAGCAGATCAGCAATGGTTAAGAGCACAGAGTCTTCAGCCAAGCTGCCTGAGTTTGACATTGAAATCTACTGCTCATTTGCTATGGGAATTTACATGTGTCACTAAGCTTCTCTGCCTCAATTTTATCTGTAAAATGGGGATAAACATTATAGTTTAGATGAGAGAACTAAATACGTTAATGTATAAACTGCTTAGAGTCTAGACTGTGGCATGTGCTCTCTGAGGGCTGGCTAATTTGTGACCTTGGCTGGTCACATGAATTAAAGAACTGTAGATCTGGGAATCAAAGACACTGTGGAATGATCAATTGCAGGCTTGGACCTAATAAAGAGGGAAAGATGGTCTTTAGGACAAGGTGAGAGAACAGAATGGAGTGAAAAGGTAAATCAGGAGACCAGAAAGGCATACAGAGAGAGAGCAGGTGCTTTGATTTTTCATGGCTTTCTGGCTTCTGTTTCTGGTCTCTCCTAAGTCTGAACTCACTTTAGCCTGTTGAGTTCCATGAGATGCCTATGTGTCCTTATGAGAAATGCTGATTTTTTTGGCTTACACTAGTCTGAGTGAGCTTCTATTACTTGAAACCAAGAATACTTGGTAAGGAGAGTTTACACTCAATTGCCCTTGAACACACATTTTCAAGAAACCAGAACAGAAAGAGTACTTCAGGGGAAAGGCACTGTACATTCCATATTTTTCAAGGTTACTTCTTTCCTAGAACGAGAGATGCCTCAACTTTGACATATTTTAGAACATTCACATTCTTCATTAACAACTTCTAAATGGAGGAACTTTTTCTACAACTGAAACTCAATTTCTGTACAAAAATAAATTTAAAGTTGGGTGAGCCAAATTTCCCCTCTTCTAACTTGGTTACATTCTGCAGTCCAAAAAATTGTGCCTTTTCCTCCGTCTCTGACGGTATGAAAGTCTAGGCAGCAGTAGGATGCAAGGCTCACACATTATCTGATAATTTCCATTTCCAGCTTCAAGTCCGCAGACTCAATCTGTTAAATCCTTTGACTTAAGTCATGAAAAAAGACACACATTACCATGCCTCATAACACATCTTCTAAAACCTTTTCAAATAACCAGTCAGCAGGAAGCACTGCCAACCTCGCCACAGACACCATCATTTTTTCCCCTTCCCTGTCTGGCTCTAAGTTTTTGGAACCGAGATGAAACTTAACCTTCCCAAACAAAGACCGTTTACTAGGCAACTTAGGGCCAGTAATTAGCTCACACACCATAAGGTGCCACAGACCTATTTGCAGATCTCTTCCAAGTTTAGGTTTTTTTTTTTTCTTCCAGAAATTAGCCTTGTCTCTAAGAACCCACAATCATTTACCACGGAATGAAGGAACTACACTTACTATAAGAGTAAAATATTTAAAACCTCTTTCAAGGATAGTCAGACAACCTCATAAATCATGTTCTCCACACTGGTGAGTTTGGGATGGGAAGGGATGTGTTGACATATTTAGAAGCCATTGGGGTGTTGTGGTTTCACAGCTAGGAGGGAAACTCGAGCTTGTTGAAGTTGGAGCTTACTTGTATTTTTATTTATTGAATTAATGAAATCTTGGCAACAAACCATGTTTTACTTTAGACAAGATGGGATTTTTTTTCTTTACCCCCACCTACCTTGTCTCCCTTTCTGCCCCTCTCAAATAGACAATTTTTATAAATGTTTCAAATGCCAGAAAAGCTTCCTGGGCAGCCAAACTGAACCTTAAAAAATCAAGATGAACCAATCAATACATGGATATGTGGCTTCCATTAAAATTGACATTTGGGTGTTAGAAGAAGAAAGAAACAGCTGAAAAATAAATATTTTGAATGCATTTACAAGGCTGCTTGATTCTAAGAGTTTGCACATTTATCAATCTATATATCAGCCTGAATGGTAGCTTGCAAAACCATAGCTCACCAGAATCTAGTCAACATAGCTCATGACATTTCCTCACATTTGGTGAAGGCTCTACCATTCTAACAGGGAATGTGAATGTGTGTGTGTGTGTGTGTGTGTGTGTGTGTGTGTGTATACACTAGTGACTTAACAACAAAAATCACCATCAAGGTTTACTATAGAGGTTTCCAACTCCAACTAAAAACTAGAATCACCTATGTAGCTGTTGAAAGCCCCCAGGCATTTATACTTCTTAAAAGCCCTACAGTTATGGCCCCAACAGGAAATCAATGGCAGATTCAAATTGGGTAAGCTGAAGAAAGTTTAATAAAGAGACTCTTTACAAAGGTGCCAGCAGAGTAGAGGAAAACTAGAAGGAACAGTGCAGCACTCTCTCTCAGTCTAGGAGCAGTAGGCTGCTATTATCACCCTAGTTTAGAAAAGGAAAGGGTGGGAATAGCCATCAGAACCCAGAGAATGGGGAAGCCCCCTGGGGAGAGTCACCTGACAGGAGCTATATGACCTTAAGACTTTGCAGCCAAACCCGAGTAATTCCATACAAAGGCAGCCAGGAAAGCTATATCCCAACCACGTTTTCATCTCCCCCTTCCATCTCCTACTGGTACTCCTTACAACAGAACCCAGCTAGAAGCTGGAAGATAAGGAAGCCTTTTGTTGCTGTCCTTAAAGGTTAACCTTCCCCTTCTTGAGACAACACAGGGTGGAAAGAAGTGGAGAGTGGATCTGTGAAATAAATAGGAAGTGTTCTGCCTATCAAGAAATTCTCCTGCAACCAGATGTTCTGGTCTGCTGCCCAAATTGGCATTTGGGCAACATACTCTACTTGTTTGAGTCTGTTTTCTCAGAAATAAAGGGCATTGGCTTAGCTCAGTGTTTTCCAAAGTGTGATGCTAGAACTCTGCTCCTGTATCACAGAAGCTTCTTGGGGTGGGAAGATAGAGAGGCCAAATGGTGGGTTCTTGCCTCATTCCCCATTGCACTCCCTAGTAAGTAAATAAGTAATCTGCTAAATTATTCTCAAGAGTGTCAAATTATTTCTCTCAGGCTTGCTGTATTTTTGAGATACTGACTGTCTAGACCAACATATATGATCATGACAAAGGAAGAAACTATACGTATGTTTCTAATTAATTTAAATACAAACGTAGGGTGTGTGTGTGTGTACTTGTAGGTATATTTGTGATTAAAAAGAGAGATATTTTTAGAGCTGAGAAAATAAAAGCTTAAAAAGATTAACTCTAACTTGCTTATGCTCAAGAGGGCAAATATATGGTGGAGTCATGGTTCAAACCTAGGTTTGTCTTATTCCCAAAACAGTGCCACCAAAGAACATGAAAACTGAAAAGAAAACAAGAGTATACCTACTTAAACACACACATTTACATATTTACATATTGTTTTAGTACATTGCAGGTTTACTGCATTTTCATTAGCTTTCCCAGGTTTAAAGTTCTGCCCTTCTGCGGGCTGCCCTTGCCAGGGTCCACGTCATCATGTGATGTCTTTCAACAGAGCACAAAAGACAGATCACATGGCAGATGAGCAAAAACTATTATCATTGGATTTATGCAACATTTGAAATAGCTATCTGTCCAATTTTTTCCTCAACCTACAAGAGAGAGTTTTATGTTATCAATAGGTAAAGATTCTGCTTTTGAAGATTTATTCTCTCACTCTATGACTGCCTGGTTTTTCTCAATGGGAAATGAGTCTTTTGATGACTCTTTTAGAGGTCTGTATGTTCACAGTTCAGAGAAAACAAAGGTCAGTGAGTCTGAGCAGTCACAGAGCCTCGGAAACTTCAGGGGGTTTTGCAGGGTGGATATGAAAATTTTCACATCCATTCTGTGTAAAGTTCTGTAAAGCAGGTCCTTGTCCCTCTAAGAAAATATCAAATGTAATCTTAGAAATTGAGTGCTTAGGGAGTGTTTTCCCGTGTCTTTAAATTATGGGCCCAAAATGCCTCATTCAACAAATATTTATATATTAATAAATACGTGCCATGCTAGGTGATAATGATGGTAAATAAGGAAAAATACATTTTATAAA
The DNA here is from genome assembly GCF_048565385.1 of Saimiri boliviensis. NCBI lineage: Eukaryota > Metazoa > Chordata > Mammalia > Primates > Cebidae > Saimiri > Saimiri boliviensis. Next base: position 71,679,866 of record NC_133449.1, on the reverse strand, counting down.
CAAATGATAGTTATTAAAATACAATGAAATAATTGACACAGTGTAGACTTGGTATAAAGAACAGTGGGAGTGGAGAACGAATTATTTCTGCCTGGGACAATGAGAGACATTTCCATAAGGATGAATATTTTGACCTGAGACTAAAAGATGAGTACATTTTTACCTGATAGACAATGAGGAGGGGTATTTCAGGCAAAGGAAACTGTCTATGCAAAGTTACAGAGGTGTGAAATGGGATAGCTGATTTAAAGACTAACAAGAAGTTTGATAGGCTTACGATAGTAATAGAAGTGAAGCTGAGTTGGTAGGTAGCAGCCAGATCATGCTGGGTTTTAGTTGGCAAGTTGAAGAGTTTCCATTTTATCCTACATGGTTTATGATTTCAAAACAAATCTGCACATATGCTCAGGGATACACACATGCAGGATATGTACATGATGTTACGCTAAATAAAGCATATCTTCCTGGAGCACCAATTTTATTAGAAATATTAGAAGAGACTTTTTAAAATTAATTGATACATAATAATTGTACATATTTATGGGGTGCATGTGATATTTTGATATATGCATATAATGTGAAATAATAAAATCAGGGTACTTAGGATGTCCACCACCTCAAATAATTATCATTTCTTTTTGTAGGAAACATTTCTACTCTTCCATCTGTTTTGAAATACATAATGGTTTATTGTAACCCTACTGTGCTATTAAACAGTAGAACTTATCCTTCTATCTAACTGTATGTTGGAAACCAATAAACAATCTCTATTCATTTCCCTCCCCTTTTTCCCAGCCTCTCATAACCATCATTCTACTCTTCCTTTATGAAATCAACTGTTTCAGCTCTCACATATGAGAACATGCAATATTTATCTTTCTGCACCTGGCTTATTTCACTTAATATGATGACTTCCATTTCCACCTACATTGCTGCAAATGACAGAATTTTATTCATTTTGTGGCTGAATAATATTCTATCGTGTTTATATGCCATGTTTTCTTTATCCATTATTCCATCAATGGTCATGTATATTGATTCTGTATCTTTGCCTTTGTGAACACTGTTGCAATAAACATGTGAGTGCAGGTATCTCTTTAATATACACATTTTTTTATTTGAATAAATACCTATTAGTGATATTGTGGGATCATATGGTAGTTCTATTTTTAGTTTTTTTGAGAAATCTCTATATTGTTTTCCATATTACTTGTGCTAATTTATATTCCCATCACAGAGTATAAGAATTTCCTCTCCTCTGCACCTCACCAGCATTTGTTATTTTTTGTGTTTTTAATATAAGTAGCCATTCTAATTGGGATAAAATGATATCTCATTGTGGTTTTGATTTGCATTTCCTTGATGATTAGAGATGCTGAATATTTTTTCATATACCTGTTTGTATGTCTTTTGAGAAATGTCTATTCATGTCCTTAGCCTACTTTTTAATAAGATTTTTTATTTTACTATTGTTGAGTTGTTTGAGCTCCTTGTATATTCTGGATACTAGTGCCTTTTAAAGGAATAGCTTGCAAATATTTTCTACCATTCAACGAGTTTTCTCTTCACCTCGTTCATTGCTTCCTTTTTTGTGAAGAAGCTTTTAGTTTAATATAATCCCATTTGTCTTTTGGGGTTATAGTTATCTGTGCTTTTGAAGTCTTAACCATGAAATTATTGACTAGACCAGTATCCTGAATATTTATCCTATGTTTCCTCTAGTAGTTTTATACTTTTGAGTCTTAAATTTAAATCTTTAATCCATTTTAGGTTGATTTGCATATAGGATGAGAGATAGGTGTTTAATTTTCTTCTTCTACACAAGGATATAGTTTTTCAAGACATTTATTTAAGAGGATGTTCTTTCCCCAATGTATCTTTTTGGCACTTTTGTCAAACATCAGTTGGCTTTAAATACATGTATTTATTTATGATGTTCTTTCCCCAACGTATCTTTTTGGCACTTTTGTCAAACATCAGTTGGCTTTAAATATATGTATTTATTTATGGGTGGTTCTCTATTCTGTCCCATTGGCATATGTGTTTGTTTTTATACAAATACAATGCTAGTTTGACTACTACAGCTTTGTGGTATATTCTGAGGTCAGGTAATGTGATGCTTCTAGCTTTGTTCTTTTTATTCAGGATTGCTTTGGCTACTCTGGCTCTTTTTCATATGTTACATATGAATTTTAGAATTTTTTTATATTTATGTGAAAAATTACATTAGTATTTTGGTAGATATTGCATTAAATTCGTTGGTTGCTGTGGGTACTACGGTCATTTTTGCAATATTAATTCCTTCAACCCATGAGTACAGGATGTCTTTCCATTTGCTTGTGTCTTTTTCAATTTTTCCATTGGCGTTTTGTAGTTTCTGTTGTGGAGGTAGGTTTTTCACCTCCTTGGTTAAATTTATTTTTAGGAATTCTATTTTTGTAGCTATTGCAAATGGAATTGGTTTCTTGATTTCTTTTTCAACTAGATTATTTATAAAAACACTATTGATTTTTTTTATGTTTAAGAGTTCTTTGGTAGTCTTCAGATTTTTCTCTCTATAAGATTATGTCATCTGCATAGAGGAAATTTGACTTTTTTCGAATTTGAATGCTTTTTCTTTCTTTCTCTTGTCTGATTGCTCTGCATAGACTTTCCAGCACAGTGTTGGATAAGAGTAGTGAAAGTGGGCATCATTACTTTGTTCCAGTTCTTAGAGAAAAGGCTTTTAGCTTTTTTCCATTTAGCATGACATTAGCTGTGAGATTTTCATATATGGTCTTAATTACATTGAGGTGTTTTCCATCTATGCCTAATTTGTTGAAAGTTTTTAATAAAGAAGCAATATTTTTCATGGAAACTGAACAACTTGCTCTTGAATGTTGACTGGATAAATAATGAAATGAAGGCAGATATAAAGATGTTCTTCAAAACCAACGAGAATGAAGACACAACATACCAGAATCTCTGGGACACATTTAAAGCAGTCTCTAGAGGAAAATATATAGCAATGAGTGCCCACATGAGAAGAAAGGAGAGATCTAAAATTGACACCCTATCATCAAAATTGAAAGAGCTAGAGGAGCAAGATCAAAAAAACTCAAAACCTAGCAGAAGACAGGAAATAACTAAGATCAGAGCAGAACTGAAGGAAATAGAGACACAAAAAACTCTTCAAAAAAATCAATAAATCCAGGAGCTGGTTTTTCGAAAAGATCAACAAAATAGACAGACCACTAGCCAGATTAATAAAAAAGAAAAGAGAGAATAACCAAATTGATGCAATAAAAAACGATAAAGGGGATATCACCACAGATTCCACAGAAATCCAAACCATCATCAGAGATTATTACAAACAACTCTATGCACATAAACTAGTAAACCTGGAAGAAATGGATAAATTCCTGGACACCTGCATCCTCCCAAGCCTAAACCCGGAAGAAACTGAAACCCTGAATAGACCAATAACAAGGTCTTAAGTGGAGGCAGCAATAAAGAGGCTGCCACCCAAAAAAAGCCCAGGTCCAGATGGGCTCACACCCGAATTCTACAAGACATACAAAGAGGAGCTGCTACCATTCCTTCTGAAACTATTCCATACAATCCAAAAAGAGGGAATCCTTCCCAAATCATTGTATGAGACAAACATCATCCTGATACCAAAACCCGGCAGAGACTCAACAAGAAAAGAAAACTTCAGGCCAATATCCATGATGAACATAGATGCAAAAATCTTCAATAAAATACTGGCAAGCCGATTGCAACAGCATATCAAAAAGCTCATCCACCATGATCAAGTAGGATTCATCCCAGGGATGCAAGGCTGGTTCAACATATGCAAGTCCATAAACATAATTCACCACATAAACAGAACCAAAGACAAAAACCACATGATTATCTCAATTGATGCAGAGAAAGCCTTTGACAAAATTCAACAGCCCTTTATGCTAAAAACCCTCAATAAACTAGGTATTGACAGAACATATCTCAAAATAATAAAAGTTATTTATGACAAACCAACAGCCAATATCATACTGAATGGGCAAAAACTGGAAGCATTCCCTTTGAAATCTGGCACTAGACAAGGATGCCCTCTCTCACCACTCCTATTCAATATAGTACTAGAAGTTCTAGCCAGAGCAATCAGGCAAGAAAAAGAAATAAAGGGTATTCAAATTGGAAAGGAGGAAATCAAATTGTCTCTATTTGCAGATGACATGATTGTATATCTAGAAATCCCCATCGTCTCAGCCCAAAATCTCCTGAAACTGATAAACAACTTCAGCAAAGTCTCAGGATACAAAATCAACGTGCAAAAATCACAAGCATTCCTATACACCAGTAACAGACTTAAAGAGAGCCAAATCAAGAATGAACTGCCATTCACAATTGCCACAAAGAGAATAAAATACCTAGGAATACAACTAACAAGGAACATAAAGGACCTCTTCAAGGAGAACTACAAGCCACTGCTTGATGAAATAAGAGCGGACACAAACAGATGGAGAAACATTCCATGTTCATGGTTAGGAAGAATCAACATCGTGAAAATGGCTATACTGCCCAAAGTAATTTACAAATTCAATGCTATTCCCATCAAGCTACCAATGACCTTCTTCACAGAACTGGAAAAAACACCTTAAACTTCATATGGAATCAAAAGAGAGCCCTCATAGCCAAGTCAATTCTAAGCAAAAAGAACAAAGCAGGAGGCATCACACTACCGGACTTCAAACTATACTACAAGGCTACAGTAATCAAAACAGCATGGTACTGGTACCAAAACAGAGATATAGACCATGGAACAGAGCAGAGGCCTCAGAGGAAATACAACATATCTACAACCATCCGATCTTCGACAAAACTGACAAAAACAAGCAATGGGGAAAGGATTCCCTGTTTAATAAATGGTGTTGGGAAAACTGGCTAGCCATGTGCAGAAAGCAGAAACAGGACCCATTCCTGACACCTTACACCAAAATTAACTCCAGATGGATTAAAGATTTAAACATCAGACCGAACACCATAAAAACTCTAGAAGAAAATCTAGGCAAAACCATTCAGGACATAGGCGTAGGCAAGGACTTCATGACCAAAATGCCAAAAGCATTGGCAACAAAAGCCAAAATAGACAAATGGGACCTAATCAAACTCCACAGCTTCTGCACGGCAAAAGAAACAGTCAGTAGAGTGAATCGGCAACCAACAGAATGGGAAAAAAATTTTGCAGTCTACCCATCTGACAAGGGGCTGATATCCAGAATTTACAAAGAACTAAAACAGATCTACAAGAAAAAAACAAACAAGCCCATTCAAAAATGGGTGAAGGATATGAACAGACACTTTACAAAAGAAGACATACAGGAGGCCAACAAACATATGAAAAAATGCTCATCATCACTGGTCATTAGAGAAATGCAAATCAAAACTACATTGAGATACCATCTCACACCAGTTAGAATGGCGATCATTAAAAAATCGGGAGACAACAGTTGCTGGAGAGGATGTGGAGAAATAGGAACACTTTTACACTGTTGGTGGGAGTGTAAATTAATTCAACCATTGTGGAAGACAGGGTGGCGATTCCTCAATGACCTAAAAATAGAAATCCCATTTGACCCAACAATTCCATTACTGGGTATACATCCAAAGAATTATAAATCATTCTACTATAAGGACACATGCACACGAATGTTCATTGCAGCACTGTTTACAATAGCAAAGACCTGGAACCAACCAAAATGCCCATCGATGATAGACTGGATAGGGAAAATGTGGTACATATACACCATGGAATATTACGCAGCCATCAAAAACGATGAGTTTGCGTCCTTTGTAGGGACATGGATGAACCTGGAACCCATCATTCTCAGCAAACTGACACAAGAGCAGAAAATCAAACACCGCATGTTCTCACTCATAGGCGGGTGTTGAGCAATGAGAACACATGGACACAGGGAGGGGAGCACTACACGTTGGGGTCCGTTGGGGAGAAATGGGGGTGGACAGGGAGGTGGGGAGGTGGGAGGAGATAGCATGGGGAGAAATGACAGATACAGGTGAGGGGAAGGAAGGCAGCAAACCACACTGCCATGTGTGTACCCATGCAACAATCTTGCATGTTCTTCACGTGTAACCCCAAACCTAAAATGCAATTTAAAAAAAAAAAGAAGCAATATTGAATTTTATCAAATGCTGTTTCAGCATCTTTTGAGATGCTCATACGGTTTTTGTCCTTCATTTTGTTGACATGGCATATTGTGTTTATTGATTTGCATATATTAAACCATTCTTGCATCCCTGGGATAAATGCCACTTGATATGTTTTCAGTTTGCTAGCATTTTAGTGAGTATTTTTGCATCTATGTTCATTAGGGATATGGGCCTGTATTTTTCTTTTTTTTTTTTTTATTGTTGTTGTATCTTGTTTTGGTATCAGGATAATGTTAGCCTCATTTGAGTTAGAAAAAAATTCATTTTCTTCAGTTGTTTAGAATAGTTTGAGAAGAACTAGTGTTAGTTCTTTTTTAAGTTTGATAGTATTTCCCAGTAAAGCCTTTCACTCTTGGGCTTTCCTTTGCTGGGAGACTTGATTGCTGATTCAATCTCATTACTAGCTATTGGTCTATTCAGTTTTTCTGTTTCTTCATGCTTCATTCTTGGTATGTTGTATGTTTTTAGAAATGTATCCACTTTTTCTAGGTTTTCTCATTTGTTAGCATATGGTTGTTTATGATAGCTAATGATTCTGTACAATTTTGTATTATCAGTTGTAATATCTCCATTTTTGTTTCCGATTTATTTATTTATTTATTTTTTCTTGGCCAGGCTAGCTAGCAGTTCATCAAATTTGTTTATCTTTTCAAAAATCAATCTTTTGTTTTGTTGATTCTTTGTATTTTTTTTAGTATCTGTTTCATTGAGTTTTGCTCTGATTTCTATTTCTTTCCTTCTACTAATTTTAAATTTGGTTTGTTCTTACTTTTTTAGTTACCTGAGTTACATCATTAGATTGTTTATTTGAAATCTTCCTACTTTTTGATATAGGCATTTACTGCTGTAAACCTCCCTCTCAGCACTTCTTTTGCTATGTATTCTAGGCTTTGGTATGTTGTGTTTCTATTTTATTTCAATAAATTTTTGTTATTTTTCTTAATTTCTTAATTGATCCAGTGGTCATTCAGGACCATGTTGTTTAATTTTTGTATGTTTGTATAGTTTCATATGTTCCTCTTGGTATTAATTTCTAGTTTTTTAGTCAACTGTGGTCTTAGATTTTGTTTTTTTTTAAATCTGTTGACACTGTTTTATGGCCTAACATATATTTTATCCTGGAGAATGTTCCATGTGCTGATAAGGAGAATGAATATTCTACATTTGTTAGATACTATATCTCTCCTTTTAAATCTAATAATATTTGCTTTGTATAACGGAGTGTTTGGTGTTGGGTGCATATATAATTAGAATTGTTATATTATCTTGCTGAATTGATCTTTTTATCATTAGTGACCTTCTTTGTCTTCTTGTTTTTAGTTTTTTACTTAAAGTCTGTTTTATTTGATGTAATTTCTACTTGCTTTTGGTTTCTATTTGCATGGCACATCTTTTCTCCTTTCTTCACGTTTCAGTCCTTATGTGTCTTTACAGATGAAACGAGTTTATTGTAGGTAGCATATAGTTGGGTCATGTGTTTTCTAAAAAAAAATCCATTCAGTTAGCCTATATCTTTTACGTGGGGAATTTAATCCATTTACATTCAAAGTTATTATTGATAGTTAAGGACTTATTCCTGTCACTTTGTTAATTGTTTTCTGGGTGTTTTAAGGAAATCCCATCTTCATTTCTTCCTCTCTTTTTGTATATCATTGCAGTTTGGTGTTTTTCTTTAGTAGCAACATTTGACTCCTTTTTATTTCCCACTTGTGTGTCTGTTCCAGCAGTGAGTTTTATCCCTTCATGTGTTTTCATGATAGTAGAGAATATAAACATTTTTTGTAGGACTTGTCTAGTAGTGATTAATTCTTTCAGTTTCTGTGAGTCTAAAAAAGATTTTATGTCCCCTTTATTTTTGAAGGATATCTTTGCTTAGCATAATATTCTTGGTTGAGAAGTTTCATTTATCTTTCTTTCAATACATTGTAAATATCATCCTATTTTCTCCTGTCTGTAAGGTTTCTGATTTGCTGTTAGTCTTATTGGGATTCCCTTATGTGTGACTTGACATTTTTCCCTTGTTGTTTTAAAAATTATCTCTTCATCTATGACTTTTGACAGTTTGACTATAACATGCCTTGGAGAAGACCTTCTTGGATTGAATCTATTTGGGGATTTATGAGCTTCCTCTATCTTTAAGCTATATCTCTTGCAAGACTTGGGAATTTTCCAGTTATTATTTCATTAAATAGCTTCTCTAAGGCCGTGGTTTACTCTTCACCTTCTGGGACACCAAAAATTTGAATCCTTTGTCACTTCATAATGTCTTGTCTTTCATGTAAGCATTATTCATTCTTCTTTATTCTTTTCTCTTTATTGTTCTCACTAGGTTTTTTAAAAAAACTGTTATTTTAGGTTTTGGGGTACATAAGAAGGTTTGTTATACAGGTAAACTTGTGTCACAGGGGTTTGTTGTACAGATTATTTCATCACTCTGGTATTAATCCTAATACTCAGTAGTTATTTTTTCTGTTCCTCTTCCTCCATCCACCCTCAACCCTCAAGTAGATCCAAGTGTCTGTTGTTTCCTTCTTTGTGTTCATGAGTTCTCATCACTTAGTTCCCATTTACAAATGAGAACAAGCAGTATTTGGTTCCCTGTTATTTTAAAGGACCTATTCTCAAGTTCAGAAATTTTTTCGTCTGCTTGATCTAGTCTATTGCAGATTCTCTAAATTGTATCTCTTATTTCATTCATTGAATTCTTCAGTTCCAGCATTTCTATTTGGCTCTTTTTTATATTTATCTTTTAGTTGAATTTCTCATTCAGATCACAAATTGTTTTCCTGATTCATTTGTATTGTTTATCTGTGTTCTCCTATATGTTACTATTTCCTTAATATCATTATTTTGAATTCTTTTTCAGATACTTTATAAATTTCCTTTCCTTTGGATTCTATTACCAGATAATTATTGTGTTCCTTTGGAGATATCATGTTTCCTTGTCTTTTTTCATGTTTCTTGTGTTCTCACGTTGATATCTGAACATATGGTGTAATACATATGTCTTCCAATTTCACAGATTGGCTTTCATAAGAAAAGACTTTTTTTTTTCCCCTATACCTGTATTTATAGAATTGGTTGGATGGGGTGTTTCAGTTTTGACTCTGAATATGTGCAGTAGTGTAGTCTCCATAAGATTTATTTTGATGTAATCAGTGTCAGGGATGTCTGTGAGTTACTCAGTAGCTTAGACTGTGGTTGTTAATAGAGAATATGTTGAGGCTTTGCTGAGAATGAGGATACCAGGTGCCCTGGTCCTCAGGCATCAGTGTTGGTAGTGCCAAGCAGGGCAGCACTGTCCCCAGGCTTGAATAGCCTGCTCAGGCACAGGTGTCAGTGGTAGTGAGCAGGGCAGGTGGATCCCCAGACTCCCAGACATGTTTGGAGATTAATTACTTTTATACTATGATATTACTGATACATGTTCCATTTTTTTAAAAGTAAAACTTGGAGAGAATACATAAAAAATGTGTTCATTTATATGTGGTGGTTAATTAGGAAATGTCATACTTTTATGTCATGAAGAACCAGTAGGATTAGTGCTACAGTTGAATCATTGCAACCAGAAAAAAAAATGAACTATATAGTTATCCATTGATATTCATAGAGGAATGGTTCCAGGACTCCCTCCTCCAGTACCAAAATCTGCAATGCTCAAGTCCCTTATACAAAATTGTTTAATGTTTGCATATACTACATATACATAGGTTTAACCTGTGCATATCCTCACATATGCTTTAAACCATGTCTAGATTCTTTACAGTACCTAATAAAATGCCTACATATCACTTCATTCATGTAAATTCAGTGTAGTACTTTGCACATGACAAATACCAGTTTTGCTTTTTGGAACTGTGTGGAAATTTTCTTTAGAATATGTTTGATCTGTGGTTAGTTGAATCCATGAATGTAGAACCAATGAATACAGAGGGCCAACTGTACTAATGTCTATTGATTTAGAAATGTGACTTAGAATTTCTTGGTGAACGGTAGACACTGGCAAAGGTAGTTTGTTCATTTGGGAATCAGTTTAAAAATGTTTTTGATAAAGAAAAATAGACTCTTAAAAATCTATCCAACTTCTCTGTATTTCACTAAGTATTTTATCAAATTTTAACTACTCATACTTCTACTTGAAATAACTTTTCCAAAAATTCAGAAGATCTTAAAACTGAGGAAGAGGAAGTTGTGGGCAATTTTAGTAGCACTCTTTATTTACATTTGTAAAGTATGATAATTTCTGTTTATATTTTTAATCAGAAAGCATAAGCTTGAATAAAGAAAATATGTGTAAAGTGATGAGAGAAATTCAGAACAACCTAAAAATCACAGAGAACTATGAGAGACTCTGAAGCTCTACACAAGAAATTTGACAATGGAGAATATAATAAATCTAAAAGTAAAATATGTATTTAAGTATTTTTTTTTGAGATGGAGTTTCATTCTTGCTGCCCAGTCTGAAGTACAATGGCAATGATCTCAGCTCACTGCTACCTACACCTCCTGGGTTCAAATGATTCTCCTGCCTTAGCCTCCTGAGTAGCTGGGATTACAGACATCTGCCACCATGCCCAGATAATTTTTTGTATTTTTAGTAGAGACAAGGTTTCACTATGTTGGCCAGGCTGATCTCAAACTCCCGACCTCAAGTGATCTGCCTTCCTCAGCCTCCCGAAGTGCTAGGATTACAGGTGTGAGCCACCATGCCTGGCCTATGTAATTCTTTAGATGATGAATTTATCATTACTAAGATTAAAAACTAACAGGATCTTGACATTTCTGAAAAAAGAAAGATACTAATTACAGTATCAGAACAAAATAGTTCTTCAAGAAATATCAAAAAGTGATGCTATAGTACATCAAAAGATATATCAACAAGGAGTATATGTGTATGAAACAAAATATATATTTGTTTATACAAATGGTAAGAGACAGAACTATATAACAATTAGATTCAATAATACAGATTTTAACTCATCATTCTTAGATATATCCACATCAAGCATATTAAAAATAGCTAAAGATATTAAAAATAGGAATAACATGATCTAATAAACTCAAATTTTATATCTGTATCTATTTGTATATGTATATCTTTATACAAAATGCATAGAGAAATCATATTCTCTTTGTGGAATAGTCACATGAAACATTCATAAAACAGAATCTCTACAAAAATCAGCCAAATACTAAGGCACATACAAACACGCAAACCTCAATCAATTCCAAAAGATTAACATTATAGTGATTATCTCCCAAATTCACAATCTACTATATTCAGGAATCAATAAGAAATAACAAAAAAGGTATTTAAAAAATACTCATATACTTGGAAAATTAAACACATGCTTCTGAAAAGCCCTTGAGAAAAATAGATAATCATAAGGAAAAAATGTGGAATAGTTGAAACTGAATAAATATGAATAGAATACTATACTAAGGGTCATAGTTGAAGTAGTATCTGAAGTAAAATGTATAGTTTTAAACATCCTTGTCAAATTCAAAGATAAGAACAAATGAGATAACCATTTAACTTAGGAAGGTAGAAAATCCAGTTTATGCAATTCATGAAAACATAAAATATAAAAATTGGAGCAAAAAAGAGGAATCTATGTATAGATATATAACCACAAAAGAAAATAGTAATCAGAGATTTATAATTTCCAAAATTATTCTAAGCATAAATAACTTTAAACAAAATTTCTTTCAAATTTTTGGGAAATAGGTCACTCTCTTCTTTTTTGGTTCTCTATCACAAGTCATCAAGTAAAGATAGCTCTCATTTTTAAAATATTGCTTCACAAAATAAAGGGGAAAGAAAAACTGCCCAACTCATTTTAGGTGTTAGTGTAATCTTAGTTTCACTAGAATATTATGAAAGCATTACTTGAAACTATATGTAATAATTTTATCAAAAATATTAGTCAATCAAATCCAAACATATATTAAAAATAATTCATTGTAATCAAGTAGGTTCATTTTACAAATGGACAGGCTTTAAAATGTTTTTTAAAGATTAAAAAAAAACTATCAGTGTAACACATTAGTCAATTAAAAGAAAAGTGCATGGCTATCTAAATTGGTTTTTAAAGTTTGACACCATATTCATGGCTTTTTTGCTTGTTTGTTTGTTTGTTTTGAGACAGAGTCTCACTCTGTCACCCAGGCCGGAGTGCAGTGGTGCAATCTCAGCTCACTGCAACCTCTGCCTCCCAGGTTCAAGCAATTCTCCTGCTTCACCCTCCCTAGTAGCTGGTACTACAGGCGCATGCCACCATGCCTGGCTAATATTTTGTATTTTTAGTAGAGATGGGGTTTCACTATGCTGCACAGGCTGGTCTCAAACTCCTGACCTAGTGATCTGCCTGTGTCGGCCTCCCAAAGTGCTGGGATTATAGGTGTGAGCCACCACACCTGGCCTCATGGTTATTTTTAATTAATACTCTCAAAAAAAATAAAAATGAACAGGATCTCCTACGCTCAGCCAAAATGGGATAAGAGGAATTGTAGTTCCCCTTCCTATTTTAAAGAACTGGTAAAATAAGAGAAAAAATATAAATGATCGGTTTCTTAGATATTGGGAAATGAGCAGCACATAATTCTGCTCTCTGAGACAAGAGAAACAAACAGAAACAAACATAGCCTTCCTATGAGGTAGGTTTCAGACACCAATATAGGAAGGGTGAAATTCAAACAGAACCCAGTAGTCTTATTGAGTTGAAGAGACAGAGATCATAGTTTGGGGAGGCTAAGGTGTCTGGAATTTGCATGGCAGAATACTAAAGACAAGAGAGTTGCAGAGAGAGAAAGGAAAAGGGATGGGGAATGTGAGAGAGAGAGAGAGAGAGGAGAGATAGATAGAGAGAGAGAGAGAGAGAGAGAGAGAGAGAAAGGTCCTCACAGGTCTTTCACAGACTGTTGTTGACATGTACATGTATGAGAAGAGACTAAACATGAAACCAGGGAAGGAGTCACTTGAAATTGTAAATAAGACTATCTCCAAAGCTTTGACAGAGCTAGAAATAGTTTGTGTATCTAACTGAAGGATGGAAAAAATCTTAAAATACAGAGAGTATTAGATGGACTCCTCAATAGAGTATTGCTGTAGTAATAGGGTTAAATTAACCTGACACTAAAGGCTGCTTTGGATATGTCTTATTAAAATTTTGAGGCAAGCCTCAAAATAACCCAACAGATTCCAATTAACTGCACAGAAAAACCTGACATTATCTAAAAGAAGTCAACGGAATGAATCAACTAACAATGTAAAATGCACAATGTTTAGATCCAACAAAAATTTACTTAGTATATATTTACCCAAGAGAAATTAAAACACATGTTCACACAAACACATGTACTCAATTATCAATGAGCTTTAGTCATGATAGCTGAAAAGTGGTGGTGGCGGGAGGAGGGGGGAAGATCCAAACATCCATTGATATAGTAAATGGATGAACAGAAGGTTGTATGTCCATAAGATGGACTAGTATTCTTCAATAAAAAGAAACACAGTGTTGATAAAAGCAACAACAATGGACAAATCTCAAAAACATTGTGATAAATAAAGTAACTAGACACAAAAGTCTATACACTGTATGATTTCATTTATACGAAATTCCAAGAAAAGCAAAATCATGGTAATAAAGGCAATGACAGTGATTTCCAGGGCCTCAGGGTTGAGGAAATGTGTTGCATACAGAGGATACTAGAAAACTTTTGGGGGTAAAGAAAAGACTATCACAATTAAGTTAACAGATGATATTATTGTATACGTCTTTCAAAACTTGTCAAAGTGTGGATTTAAAAATTTACCAGGTATAAAAAGAAGCACAAAAATATGACCCATGACCAGAAAAAATCCATAGATATAAACAGATCCAGCAGTAATACAGGTGGCAGAAGTAGCCAACAAGAACTTTAAAACAGCTATTAAAAATATAGCACGGGCCAGGCATGATGGCTCACACCTATAATCCCAGCACTTTGGGAGGCTGAGGCAGGTGGACTGGTTGGGAAACACGGTGAAACCTTGTCTCTACAAAAAATACAAAAATTAGCCCAGCATGGTGGTACACGCCTGTGGTCCCAGCTACTTGGGAGGCTAAGATGGGAGAACTGCTGGAGCCCAGGAGGTCAAAGCTTCACTGAACTGAAATTGTGCCACTGCACACCAGCCTGGTGACAGAGCTAGAACATATCTCAAATACACACACACACACACACACACACACACACACACACACACACAGAAATACATATATGTGTGTGTGTATATATATATATATTTAAGGAAGTAGAGAAAAATATGACCATGATGAGTAAAGAAATGGAAGATATAAACTTCTATAGATGAATGTTACAATATTTACAAAGAACTACACTGGATAGAATGTACAGCAAATTAGGCACTGCAGAACCAAAGAGCAGTGAACTTGAATCCATCTTTATTCAAAATAAAGAAATGGGAGCAAAATGAATAAAAAAATGAACAGGATTCTAGTGAGAAGTAGCAAAATATTGAATGGTCTAAATGTAATTGAAGTCCTAGAAAGAGAGAAAAGTATATACAGAAAAAAAACACACAGTGTCTAAAATTTTTCAACTATGATGAAATCTAAAAACCCATAGATACAGAAGCTCAATCAATATTTCTATTCCATTCAGAATAAATATAAATAAAACTATGTCAATGTACCTCCTAATAAAATTTTCTGTGATCAGTGACAAAGAAGACATCCTGAAAACAGCCAGAAATAAAAGGTACATTATGTACAGAAAAGAACAACAAAAAGAATGGAGGCAGACTTCTCATAAAAAACAAGGTAGCCAGAATACAATATACGACATGATAAGGCACCAGAAGAAACGGTCAACCTAGAATTGTTTACCCAGTAAAAATGTCTTTCACAATTGAGTGAAAAACAAAGAGTTTAAACAGTTTTGCTAGCATATCTGCACTATAAGAAATGTTAAAGGAAGTTCTTCAAGGAAAAGAAAAAAAAAGACTAAATTTTTGATCTACATAAAGAAATAAAGAGCTCTAGAAATGGTAAATATGTCAGTAAATCTAAAAGTTATTTTTTCCAAAAATTTGAAACTCTTTAAAAACAAATACTCTTTAAAAGATAACAGATGACTGTTTACAGCAAAATGAATAAGCATGTATTAAGGGCTTGTAACTATATACAGAAAACAATGTATGAAAACATTAACACAAATTAAAGGAAAGCAGAAGTGATAATACATTGTGTAAAATTCTTACATTCTACTTGAATTGTAATATTACTTGAGGGTAGAATCATGCACCACCATGCTGGGCTAATTTTTGTACTTTCATTAATTTTTGTAGAGACAAGGTTTCAAGGTTTCACTGTGTTGCCCTGACTCGTCTTGAACTTTTTTTTTTTTTTTTTTTTGAGATGGAGTCTCACTCTGTCACCCAGGCTGGAGTGCCGTGGTGTGATCTTGGCTCACTGCAACCTCTGTCTTTCAGGTTCAAGCAATTCTCTTGCTTCAGCCTCCTGAGCAGCTGGGACTATAGGCACACACCTCCACACCCAGCTATTTTGTGTGTGTGTGTGTGTGTGTGTGTGTGTGTGTGTGTGTGTGTGTTTTAGTAGAGACAGGGTTTCACCATGTTCCCAGGCTGGTTGCAAACTTCTGAGCTCAGGCAATCCACCCACCTTAACCTCCCACAGTGCTGAGATTATGGGCATGATGAGTTAAAGGTATATAACAACTAGAACAACCCGTGAAACAAAAAGCAGAAGTATAGATAATTAACCAATACTATAGATGACACAAAATTATTTAAAAGGTCAATTAATTTAAAAGAATTCAGGAAAAGATACAACAGCAGAACCGATGGGACAAATAGAAAAAGAATAATAAGATAATATATTTTGATCCAACATATTAATATCTACATTAAATATAAACCATCTAAATACATTAGCTAATAGGCTGTGATTGTCTGTTTGTATGAAAAGACAACAAACTACATACTGCTACAAAAATGTACCTTAAATACAAATGCAAAGGTTGAAAATAAATAGAAAAAGGTATATCTACTGAAAACTAAGCATAAGCAAGCTATCACTGCTAAATTAACATCAGATAAATTAGACTTTAAGAGAGAAAAAGGATATTTCATATTGATTAAAAGATTAGTTGATAAAGATGCTTAAAAACCTAAATGTGATTGCATGTCATAACATGACACACATAAATAAAAAACAAAAGAATTAAAAAGAGAAATATACACATCCATAATTACATTTGGAGATTTAAACATTTCTTTGTCAGTTACTGATAAAAATAGTAGACAGAATATCAGTAAACATTCAGGAAAAGTGAACACTATTATCGACCAATTTGACATAATTGATATCTACAGAATAATTCATCTAGCAACAGCAGATTATAGATTCTCCTCAAGTGTACCTGGAATGCTCACTAAAGTAGACCATATAATGTGCCATAAAACAAGTCTCAATAAATTTAAGAGAAATGAATTTACGCAAAATGCATTTTGTGACCACAACCTGGATTAGTAACAGAAAAATACGTGGAAAACCCCCAAACATTTGAAATTTATGCAACATCATTCTAAATAGTCCATGAGTCGAAAGAAAGTAAATTAGAAACTATTTTTAATGAATAAAAATGAAGACATATCACAATGTGTGGGATGGAGTTAAAGCAGAAAGTAATTGAGATCATTAAATTCTTATATTAGAAAAGAACAAAGATTTCAAATCAGACATCCAATCCTTGGTATTAGGAATCTAGACAAGAGCAAATTAAACCTAAAGCAACTAGAAGAAAGAAAAATAATCAGATAAACAGAAATCTAAATTTTTAAAATTTGAAAACAAAACATCGATAAAATCAACAAAACAAAAAATTATTTTTGAAAATGTTAATAGTATTGATCAATCTTTAACCTGACTAACCAAGAAAGATATAACACAAACCAACCAATATCAGGAATGAAAGATAGGACATTATAGATATCACATTATTAAAGACATTAAAAGGATAAAAAGGAAATATTATGAGCAACTATGCCTATAAATTGATATCATAGATGAAATAGAAAAAAGTCTTTGAAAGATACAAACTTCCGAGGATTTCCGCCAAGATGGCTGAAAGGGAGCTTCTCCTGAGTGCAACTCCCAGCAAGTGAGACACAGAACCAGAGCAATATTTTCATCTCCAAACAAGGTACAGGGTTCATTTCAAAGGGACTAGTTTGAACAATGGGATTAACCCAAAAAAGGTGGCAAAAGTGGCCCAAAGAGGGTGAGTTGAGACAAGGCTGGGTTCTTCCCCACCCAGGAAGTGCATCTGGCATGGAGGATAGGGGACTTTACCTCCTCAGTACTCCAATTCAGATACTGTGCTTCACTTTGTGACTTCGGCAGCCCACAGTCCAGGAAAATGTCACCTGGCTGAGAACTGCCCGGAGTTGCAAACCCAGGCAACAGCGCCAGCCAGCCCCTGCTGTGAATTGTTGGCACAGACCAGGGCAGAGACTTTGACTAACACCAATACGTCTTGTGGGAAAGAACTGCCCATCCCACAGAAGGAGGGAGAGTAGAAAGCAGGGATTCAGATGATATGGCCAGACAGGTCCCACCCCCACAAGATCCAGTAAGTGGAAGCCCACTCATGGGAGAGTTTGGCAGTTAACACATCAGGCTGAGCTCCATCTGGGACGAGCAGGCTTGGTGGAGGGAAAGACACCTGCCATTGTGAAGGTGGGGCTAATCTCACTGGTATAAGCAAAAACCAGGAGAATAAACAGCAGCCTGGCTGAGACCAAGGCAGCCCAGCAGCGCCTCCACAGGCAGATAACAGACAGACTGTCTTAAGCGGCACACTGACCTCTGTGTAAAAAAGAAATAAATAGATAAATATATAAAAAAGCCTCATACAGGAGAAACAACCCCAACTTTAACAGAAAGGATGTCCACTCAGAGATCTCGCCTGAAATCACCAACTTCAAACATCAAAGATAGATAAATCCATGAAGATGGGAAGAAACCAGAGCAAAAAAAAAAAAAAAAAAAAAAAAAAAAAAAAAAAAAAAAAGAAGAAGAAAATGAAAAAAAAAAAATCATCAAAGTCCAGAATACCTCTCTTCTCCCAAGAGATCACAACACCTCACCAGCAATGACACAAAACAGGTCAGAGAATGAATTTGATGAACTTGACAGAAGCAGCCTTCATAAGATGGGTAAAACAAACTTCTCTGAGCTAAAAGATCATGTTCTAACCCAAAGCAAAGAAAGTAAGAACCTGAAAAAAGGTTAGACGAAATGCAAACTAAAATAACCAGCCCAGAGAGGAACATAAACAACTTGATGGCATTGAAAAACACAGCACAAGAACTTCACAAAGCATACACAAGTTTCAATAGCCAAATCAATCAAGCAGAAAAAAGGATATCAGAGACTAAAGATCAACTCAGTGAAATAAAAAGAGAAGGCAAGAAGAGAAAAAAGAGTGAAAAGAAATGAACAAAGCCTTGAAGAAATATGGGATTATGTGAAAAGACCTAATCTATGCTTGATTGGTGTACCTGAAGAGGATGGGGAGAATGAATCCAAGCTGGAAAACACTTTTCAGGATATTATCCTGGAGAACTTCCCCAACCTAGCAAAGGAGGCCAACATTCAAGTCCAGAAAATACAAAGAACACCGTAAAGATACTCCTCAAGAAGAGCAACCCCAAGGCACATAATCATCAGATTCACCAGGGTTGAAATGAAGGAAAAAATGCTAAAGGCAGCCAGAGAGAAAGGTCGGGTCACCCACAAAAGGAAGCCTATCAGACTCACAGTGATCTCTTTGCAGAAACCCTACTAGCCAGAAGAGAGTGGGGGCCAATATTCAACATCATTAAAGAAAATAATTTTCAACCCAGAATTTCATATTCAGCCAAACTAAGCTTCATAACTGAAGGAGAAATAAAATCCTTTATGGACAATCAACTACTGAGAGATTTCCCCTCCCCCAGACCTGCCTGACAAGAGCTCCTGAAGGAAGCATTAAACATGGAAAGGAATAACCAGTACCTGCCACTACAAAAATGAATCAAATGGTAAAGACAAACAATGCAATGAGAAAACTGCATCGACCAGTGGGCAAAACAACAACCAGTATCAAAATGGCAGGATCAAATTCATGAATAACAATATTAATGTTAAATGTAAATGGCCTAAATTCCCCATTCAAAAAACACAGACTGCCAAACTGGATAAAAAATCAAGACCCAAACCACACTGCCATGTGTGTACCTATGCAACAATCTTGCATGTTCATCACATGTACCCCCAAACCTAAAATGCAATAAAAAAAAATCAAGACCCATTAGTGTATTGTATTCAGGAGATCCATCTTACATGCAAAGACACACATAGGCTCAAAATAAAGAGATGGAAAAAGATCTACTAAGCAAAGGGAGAGTAAAAAAAAAGCAGGGGTTGCAATCCTAGTATCTAATAAAATGGACCTTAAACCAACAAAGATCAAAAGAGACAAAGAATGGCATAAAATAATGGTAAAAGGATCAACACAACAAGAAAAGCTAACTATCCTAAATATATATGCATCCAACACAGGAGCACCCACATACATAAAGCAAATTCTTTCTTTCTTTCTTTCTTTTTTTTTTTTTTTTTTTTTTTTTTTGAGACAGAGTCTTGCTCCATCGCCAGGCGCCAGGCTGGAGTGCAGTGGCACAATCTCAGCTCACTGCAACCTCCACCTCCCGGGTTCAAGCAATTCTACTGCCTCAGCCTCCTGAGTAGCTGGGACTACAGGCATGCACCACCATGCCCAGCTAATTTTTGTATTTTTAGTAGAAACGGGTTTTCACCATGTTGGCCAGGATGATCTCGATCTCTTGCCCTCATGATCTGCCCGCCTCATAAAGCAAGTTCTTAATGACCTACAAAGAGACTTAGACTTCTGCACAATAATAGTGGGAGATTTTAACACTCCACTTTAAGTATTAGACATATCAATGAGACAGAAAATCAACAAGAATATCCAGGACTTGAACTTAGATCTGGACCAAGCAAATCGAATAGACATCTACAGAACTCTCCACCCTATAGCCAAGAATATACATTCCTTTCAGCACCACATCACACTTACTCTAAATTGACCATATAATTGGAAATAAATCACTCCTCAGCAAATGCAAAAGCATGGAAAGCATAACAGTTTCTCAGACCACAGCATAATCAAATTAGATCTCAAGATTAAGAAACTAACTCAAAACCACACAACTTCATGGAAACTGAACAACTGGCTATGGAATGTCGACTGGATAAACAATGACATGAAGGTAGAAATAAAGATGTTCTTTGAAACCAACAAGAATGAGGACACAACATACCAGAATCTCTGGGACACATTCAAATCAGCGTCTAGGGGGAAATTTATAGCAATAAATGCTCATATGAGAAGTGAGGAAAGATATAAAATCAACACCCTATCATCAAAATTGATAGAGCTAGAGAAGCAAGAAGAAAAATAAAAAATCAAAAGCCAGCTGAAGACAAGAAATAACTAAGATCAGAGCAGAACTGAAGGAGATAGAGACACCAAAAAAAAAAAAAAACAAAAAACCTTCAAAAAATCAATAAACGCAGGAGCTGGTTTTTTGAAAAGATCAACAAAATAGGTCACTAGCTAGATTAATATAAAAGAAAAGAGAGAAGAATCAAATAGATGCAGTAAAAAGATTTAAAGGGGATGTCACCACTGATCACAGAAATACAAACTACCATCAGAGATTACTACAAACAGCGCTACTCACATAATCCAGTGAACCAGGAAGAAATTGATAAATTCCTGGACACTTGCACTCTCCCAAGACTAAAGCAGGAAGAAGTTGAAACACTGAATAGACCAATAACAAAGGCAGAAGTAGAGGCAGCAATTAATAGCCTACCAACCAAAAAAGTCCAGGTCCAGACAGGCTCACAGCCAAAATCTACCAGATGTACAAAGGAGAGCTGGTGTCATTCCTTCTGAAATTATTCCAAGCAATACAAAAAGAGGGAATCTTCCCCAATTCATTTTATGAGACCAACATCATCCTGATACCAAATCCAGGCAGAGACTCAACAAAAAAAACAAAACATCAGGGCAATATCAATAATGAACAATGATGCAAAAAATCTTCAATTAAATACTGGCAAACCATTGCAATAGCACATCAAAAAGCTTATCCATCATGACCAAGTAGGTTTCATCCTGAGGATGCAAGGCTGGTTCAACATACGCAAGTCTACAAACGTAATCCATCACATAAACAGAACCAAAGACAAAAACCACATGATCATCTCAATAGAGGCAGAGGTCTTTGACAAAATTCAACAGCCCTTTATGCTAAAAACTCTCAATAAACTAGGTATTGATGGAATGTATCTCAAAATAATAAAAGCTATTTATGACAAACCTACAGCCAATATCTGAATGGGTAAAAATGCTGAATGGGCAAAAACTGGAAGCATTCCCTTTGAAATCTGGGACTAGACAAAGATGCCTCCTCTCACCACTCCTATTCAATATAGTATTGGAAGTTCTAGCCAGAGCAATCAGGCAAGGAAAAGAAATAAAGAGTATTCAACTAGCAAAGGAGGAAGTCAAATTGTCTCTATTTGCAGACGACAAGATTGTATATTTAGAAGACCACGTTATCTCAGCCCAAAATCTCCTTAAGTTGATAAGCAACTTCAGCAAAGTATCAGGATACAAAATCAATGTGCAGAAAGCAGAAGCATTCCTATACACCAATAAGAGATAAACAGAGAGCCAAATCAAGAGGGAACTCCCATTCACAATTGTTACAAAGAGAATAAAATACCTAGGAATACAACTAACAAAGGATGTAAAGGACCTCTTCAAGGAGAACTACAAACCACTGTTCAAGGAAATAAGACACAGACAGATGAAAAAACCTTCCATGCTCATGGTTACGAAGAATTAATATTGTGAAAATGGCCGTACTACGCCCCAAAGTAATTTAGAGATTCAATGCTATCCTTGTCAAACTACCAATGACCTTCTTTATAGAACTGGACAAAAACACTTTAAACTTCATATGGAACCAAAAGAGAGCCAGCATAGCCAAGACAATCCTAAGCAAAAAGAACAAAGCTGGAGGCATCACGCTACTGGACTTCAAACTATACTACGAGGCAACAGTAATCAAAACAGCATGGTACTGGTACCAAAACAGAGACATAGACAAATGGAACGGAATGGAGGCCTTGGAAACAACACCACTTATCTACAACCATCTGATCTTTAACAAAACTGACAAAAACAAGCAATGAGGAAAGGATCCCATGTTTAATAAATGGTGGGAAAATTGGCTAGCCACGTGCAGAAAGCAGAAACTGGACCCCTTCCTAACACCTGACACTAAAATTAACTCCACATGGATTAAGGATTTAATCATAAGACCTATCACCATAAAAACTCCAGAAGAAAACCTAAGCAAAAGCATTCAGGACATAGGCATAGGCAATGACTTCATGGCTAAAACACCAAAAGCAATGGCAGCAAAAGTCAAAATAGACAAATGGAATCTAATTACACTTCAGACTTCTGCACAGCAAAAGAAACAATCATTAGAGTGAATTGGCAACCAATAGAATGGGAAAAAGTTTTTGCAATCTACCCATCTGACAAAGGGTAATATTCAGAATCTACAAAGAACTAAAACAAATATACAAGAAAAAAACAAGCCCATCCAAAAGTGGGCAAAGGATATGAACAGACACTTTTCAAAAGAAGACATATATGAAGCCAACAAACATGAAAAAAAGCTCATCATTACTGGTCATTAGAGAAATGCAAATCAAAACCACATTGAGATACCATCTCATGCCAGTTAGAATGGCAATCATTAAAAAATCTGGAGATAACAGATGCTGGAGAGGATGTGGAGAAATAGGAACCCTTGCACACTGTTGGTGGGAGTGGAATTTAGTTCAATCATTGTGGAAGACAGTGTGGAAATTCCTCAAGGATCTAGAAATAGAAATTGCATTTAACTCAGCAATCCCATTACTGGGTATATATCCAAAGGATTATAAATTATTCTATTAAGCACACATATGTTTATTGCAGCACTGTTTAGGAGACAACAGATGCTGGAGAGGATGTGGAGAAATAGGAACCCTTGTACACTGTTGGTGGGAGTGTAAACTAGTTCAACCATTTTGGGAGACAGTGTGGCAATTCCTCAAGGATCTAGAAATAGAAATTGCATTTGACTCAGCAATGCCATTACTGGGTATGTACCCAAAGGATTATAAATCATCCTATTTTAAAGACACATGCACATGTATGTTCATTGCGGTACTGTTTACAACAGCAAAGACCTGGAACCAACCCAAATGCCCATCAATGATAGACTGGACAAAGAAAATGTGGCACATATACACCATGGAATACTATGCAGCCATAAAAAAACGATGAGTTCATGTCCTTTGTAGGGACATGGATGAATCTGGAAACCATCATTCTCAGCAAACTGACACAAGAACAGAAAACCAAAGACTGCATGTTCTCACTCATAGGTGGGTGTTGAGCAATCAGAACATGTGGACACAGGAAGGGGAGTATAACACACTGGGGTCTGTTGGGAGGTGTCAGAGGAGGGACAGTGTGGGTGAAGGGGGGGATGGATAACTTGGGTAGAAATGGCAGGCATAGGTGATGGGGGAATGGAGGCAGGAAACCACCTTGCCAGGTATATACCTATGCAACAATCCTGCATGATCAGCATATGTACCCCAGAACCTAAAGTACATTTTTTTTTTAAAAAAAGATATAAACTTCTAAAACTCACTCAAGAAGAGAGATATCCTAATATTCCTATATCTATTAAAAGGGAATTGAAGTCATGAATAAAACCTTTTTGAGAAAGGAAAAAGCCCAGATGGTTTCTCTGAATTCTACCAATATTGAAGGAATAAACAGTACCACCTTCTACAAAGATTATCAGACAGGAGTGGAGAAAATGCTTTCTAGTTCATTTTGTAGGACCCCAATTACTTAAGTAATAAGTCAAGCAGAGAAAAGAATTCTGTAGGCCAATATGCCTCATGAACATAGTGGCAAATTATTAACTTGCAATAGTGGTTCAATATTTGCAAACAATCAATTAATGTTAATTCACCATATCAACAAACTATTGAACTAAAAAATGCTATCATCACAAGCAATACAGAAAAAGCATTGAACAGCATTCAATGTCTATTCATGATAAGATCTCTCAGTAAAATAGACCCAGAAGGAAAGTTCTTAAACATGATAAAGAATATCTACTGAAAAAAGAAATCTACAGCTAGCATCATGCTTTATGGCAAAAGAAATGACAGCTTGCTCTTTCAGATAGGAACAAGACACATATTTCCTTGTCATCACTTTATGTGAATAATAGAGGTTCTAGTTAGTGCAATAAGTAATGAAAATTAATTGAAAGGTACACAGATTGGAGACCAAGAAGTGAAATTATCTTTATCTGTAAATGACAAGATAGTCAATGTAGAAAATTCTAGAGAATCTATAAAAATGCTCTAGAACTAAAAAGTAAGTGTACAAAGGCCACAGGATACAAAATCAATGTACAATTAATCAATTAGTATTTTTATACACTAACAATGAACAATCAAATTGAAATTGATAAAACAGAACTATTTAAGGTTATTTTAAATATTAATACTATAAACTAACATTTATAATAGTTGTTCTGATTAATTTTATATATGTATATCTTTGTCCATATTATTTCCTCAAACTAGATTTACAAAAAAATCAGTGTATTTTTAAAAATTTTTTAAATTTTTAAAAATAACTTAATTTTCCCATTTGACAATTGTAACATAAGTTTATTCTGTGCAAAGCTTAAGAAACTATAGCTGTGCAACAAGAAAATAGCAATGGGAGATATCTACTACTAAAATTTTAGTGCATAAATATTTAAAATTTATTTAACTATAAGAATAACCCTTTTCCAGGATTCCAAAAATAGGGATGTATTTTACAATTGATTCTTCCATAAAATGTGTTATTTTCTTCACTTCCTCCAAAATAAGTGGATGCTGATCTTAATGATGGGTGCAACCTAACCATGGAAAGATATTTTAATCTGTGATTCAAATAACAATGAGTTAGATGACATCACTGTAGCCTGAGCAATAGATGAACTGCATTACTTAACTTGCAATTAGTGCTGTGGATAAGATGCCAAGAGGTCAAATCCAGCATCTATTCTGAAGTACAGTTTTGAAGGTAGAGTTGACGGGACTCACTGTTAGATGGATTTGGGATTTGTGGAAAAGGATTTGACTGCATGGTTTTGGTGCAGAGAAACTAAAGGTGTAATGAAAGTAGTTACTAAGATGGCAAAGACTTAGAGAAGGGCATCTTAGAGTAGAACATCTAGTGTTCTCTTTGGACAAGTTATGTATGAGGCCCAGGTGAAGCTGTTAAACTCAAGAGAGCGCTCCGGGGCTTCAGAGAGAAAGGTTTCTGTTAGAGATGTAAACTTGTAAATTATTAGTGTAGAGATGGTATTCAAACCTATGACTAGTGAGTGGATGAGCTCACTCAGGGAGTGACATGGCCAAGAGAGCCAAGGAGTAAACTCTGATACTCTCCAAATTTTAGAGTATATAAAATGAGGAAGAGCAGATAAATTAAGTTGTAGCCAGTATGATAAAAGGAAAAGAAGGAGGTATATTGAAAGCCAACTGTAAAATGTTTCGAGAAGGAGGGAGTGGCCTACTGCTTTGTATTCTAAAATGCTGCTGGAGGTGGAGTAACAGGAGGAATAAGTCCTGACCACTGAATTTGCCAAAAATCATTTCAGTGGGATGTTCATGACAGCAGCCTAGTATAGACTACTGCAGGGGTGTTTTTTCTAAAGAGAATTAGATAATAAGGGTGGTAGATGGAGGGAGATGTGGGGGGATCAATTTTAAGTTGGGATATAATATAGAATATTTGTGAGCTAATGATAATTATCTGGTAAAAGAGAGAAATTTATGATGTAGGAGAGAAGGGGATAATTTCAAGAGCGATATCCATAAAAAAATGGATATTCCTGTTCAAAAAGAGAGAGAGTGAATTCCTCCTTCCTCCTCTTTTTTGTTCTATTTGAGACCTCAAGGAATTGGATGATGTCTGTCCATGTTGGAGAGGGCCAAGCTTCTTTACTCAGTCCACTGATTTAAATGCTAATCTCTTCTGGAAACACTTTCATAAACATACCTAGAATTAATGTTTTACCAGCTATCTGAACATCCCGTAGCCTAGTCAACATAATATGTAAAATTAACCATCACATTCAGAGAGAAAGAAGAAATAAGTTTATCAGATGGGAGTAGGGAGGGAGAAAAAGTGTTAGACATTTGAAAAGAGATAAAAAAACATGAAATAGTCACATATGAAATACCAACACATCATATGCAAATCAAATATATATGCTCCAAAAGTGCAAATATGCATGCATTTGTAAGAGTTTAATCATATAGTACAGCTATATGTTTTTTATCTTAACAAATTTTGTGCATCTTTATAATTTATAGAGTACAAATACTTAAAAGCCATTTGGTACATACTATCAAATTGCCTTCCAGAAGGGTGTTCAAATTTACTCTCCCATCAGCAGTACATGAAAACATAATCCTATTGCATATGCAATTCACTAACATGGAATTTATTTATTTATTTAGAAGGAGTTTCGCTCTTGTTTCCCACACTGGAGTGCAATGGTGAGATCTCAGCTCATCTCAACCTCTGCCTCCCAGGTTCAAGCGATTTCCTGCCTCAGCCTCCCAAGTAGCTGGGATTGCAGACATGTGTCACCATGCCAGCTATATATTTTGTATTTTAGCAGAGACGGGGTTTGTCCATGTTGGTCAGGCTGGTTTTGAACTCCCGACCTCAGGTGATCTGCCCACCTTGGCCTCCCAAAGTGCTGGGATTACAGGCATGAGCCACTGCACCTGGCCTAACATGGACTTTCAAGATGATATTTTACATTAAAATGGTAATATGGAAATAATTATGACAACTTTATGCCAATAAATTCCAGAATTTACATGGAATAAATTTTTTGCAAAGAAAAACACAATGCATCAAAACTTACACAAAAGGAAGTAAAAAATTTGAATTTTCCTACATCTATTTAATAAATTAAATTGCTATTAAAAACTCTGCCACAAAGAAACTCAGCTTAGATGGTTGCACTGATAAATTCTGTCAAACTTTAAGGAAGAAATAATACCAAATTTACACAAACTCTCTCTGAAAGTAGACTAGAAATGGACAATGAGGGAATACTTCCCAATTTCCCTGATACCAAAACCTAATGAAGACATTACAGTAAAAGAAAATCACACACCAATATTGTTCATGATCATGAACAGAAAGATCCTTAACAAACAATTCGTAAATTGAATTCAACAATATACGAAAAGTCTAATACATTATGACCGACTGTACTTTATCCCAAGACTACAAGGTTGTTTCAACATTCAAAGGCTAATTAATGTAATTAATATTAACAAACTAAAGAAGAAAATTATTAACACAATAAAGGCAAGAAAACATTTGACAAAATTAACAACCATTCATAATAGAAATTCAAAAAACTAGAAAAGAACTTCATAAAATGTTGTCTCATTAAAATTTGCATTTTTATTTGAAATACTGAGGTTATACAATCCCTTTATATGTTCATTAGCTTTTTTATTTTCTCTTCTATGAGTAGCCTACTCAGGACCTATTAGGGACAGGGTGTTTATTTATCAATTTATATTATCTAGTAATATGTCATAAAGACTGCTAATGTTCACCAATATCTACTTCTTTGTTTCCTGGGCACATAGTTGAGCTATATTTTCCAGCCCCCTTCCCACCATCTTTGTATCAAGATGAGACCATGAACCTGAGTTTTGCTTAAAGAAAGGTGAACAAAAATATGTATGCCACTTGCAAATTTGCCCTATGCAATACAGATATTCTGTAAAACTTCATGAAATCACCATCTGCTTCTATCTCCTGTTTGGTATAAGTCAAGATAAAGATACGTGGAAATAGTTTAGATCTCTGAGTTACTACTTGTAGGAAAGACATCCAGGAGACCTACACAACCAGGAGCCATCTACAACGGACTTTGTACAAATGAGAAATAAACTTTCGCATGAAGGTATTGGGATTTGAAGATGTTTGTCACAGCTGACAGCATTACTTACAAACTGCCTTGCATAGCACTGATCTGTAATACCTATCTTTCTCTCCTAAATATTATTTTATGTAAACAAACAAATATGCAAATGTTTTTCTCCTTTTAAAAAATGTCTTCTACATTATAGGCACTATTCTAGGCACTGAAGTTACAGCAGTGAAAAACTAAGAAAAGATTTTCTATCTTTACTGTGTTTACTTTTTAGCAGGGAGACACTGACAGTAAATTATGAAGTAAAGTTATAATTTCACATAAAATGCATACTATGGAGAAAAAGAAAGCAGAGAAACAAAGAGGGGATATGAAGGTGAGTGTTCAAATTTTAAATAATGTGGTCTGTGAAAGGCTTATTGAGAAGGTGTCACTTAAACGAAGACTTAAGGGAGATGAGTGAGTTAGCCATGCAGGTATCTGGAGGAAGAATAGTTCATGCATAGGACATACCAAATAGAAAAAAATCCCCAAGGTACAGCATGCCCAGCATGCTTTTAAAAACACATTCAGAAGACCAGTGTAGCTAGAGCAGAATGAGCAGGGCAGAGGTGAGTGAGATGGTGTCAAAGAGTTAAGGTGTGGATGGGGATCAGTAAGATCTGGCCATTGCAATGTTCTGGGCTTTCCCTCTGAAAGACATGGAAGCCATTGTTGAAAGTCTGGCATGACAGACTCTGGCTAATGTGTTAATCATGGACTGTAGGTGTCAAGAGCAAAGTTGGGGAGATCACTTAAGAGACCAACACAATCATTGAGGTGAGAGATGACGGGCCTTGGATCAGGGGAGTTGCAGTGTAAGTTGTAAGAAGTGGCGAGATGGTGGATATATTTTGAAGATAATAGCTAACAGGATTTCCTGCTCAGAGGTGGAGATGAGAAAAAGAGACTGAGGGACTGAAAGAATGGAATTGCTACCATTTCGAGATTATGGGGAATTCAGAAGTTTCATGAAAGTCTGTTATGTTTCTTAAACTTTCAAGTGGAGATGCCAAGTAGGCAGTTGGATATATGAATCTGAAGTTCAAGAGAGCGGTCTGGGCTAGAGACATAACATTTCCAAGTATCCAGCACTTTCTGGTATTTAAAGTCATAATTCAGAATGAGAGCACCAGGGAGTGAATAGATGAAGAAGATGAAAGACTGAGCCTCCTTGGTCTTACAGCTTACAGGACACTGTTCAGATGTTAATTTTATCCTGTGTTCCTAGTGCTCTACTATGCTCTTAGTCAATGAAATCTTATGTGGTTGGTGGATTATATCTTATACTCTGGGCACCACAGGGCAAACTCTCAGCTAACTCCTGCTCTAAGTTCTCACCAAATCAAGGGTATTTGCAGAGGTGTGGCTTTATCTGCTGTATTCCCTTTGCTATTTATTGTATTTTGCACATCTTTTGATCTTTTGTGGCTGATAAAGGCATGCAGATATTGGCGCTGGGCCTGCAACAAAGAAACAAAGGCAGGTTGTCATGCTGGGCATTAAATGCGAATTTTGAGGTCCCTTTAAGTGCTTTCACTGAAGTGACTGAGGAAATGAAGATAAAGATTAGCAGGGGAAACTAGAGTCCCTTTGATATTATGAAATGTGCTATAAATACCACTGTAGACTGTGGAGATCATTCAGCAATTGTAATCAACAGTGGCTCCAAGACACCATGAGAGGACACATTCATGACCTCAAGAGATTTAA
Source organism: Saimiri boliviensis (assembly GCF_048565385.1). Lineage (NCBI taxonomy): Eukaryota > Metazoa > Chordata > Mammalia > Primates > Cebidae > Saimiri > Saimiri boliviensis. The sequence goes on along the minus strand of NC_133449.1, from coordinate 71,649,682 downwards.
AGAGCACAGAACCGCCGTGGTAAAGAACACATGTCCATAGAGACTACAGAGAGCTGATGGAGCTAGTGCCACCTATTACAAGACATTCGGTACATTTCCTCCAACCCCACATGGGGTAGTAAACCATGTTCCTGTTATATTGATGACAAATCACTTTACCAGTTTGCCTTTGATTTTGTCACATTTTCTAACAAAAATATTATATGTTGTATGCAATCAAATGCACAGATTATAAAAATTTCTTCCATTGTTCTTATGCTTACAAATATTTCTCAATCCAATTTACTTCTAGTTTTTCAAGAATCAGTATCATTTTCAATCATTGTATGATATCCATATTCCATCAATCAAATGTCTCATTGTTGTTGACATTGCTTTTTAATATTGTCTTCCCCCGTTGGTTATGAGGAGTCCTTAGGTATGTGAAGGATGGCTGGAGTCTCCATCTTGAACTAAGACTCCTCTATCCCATTAATTCTCCCACTCTCTAATTGGAACTTCATTTAGCGACATCCTTCCAGAGATGGATTGAGTGTTGCTGACCCATTAGCACTGCGGAAGGGGATTTCTCGTAACATACTAACTCACTCTCCTTTTGACAAGTTCTTGCTCTCTTCTAGGACATGCACAATTCCTCTGAGGACTCTCTGGCTGGCTTGTTCTTCTCAGTGATGTCAGTGTCTGAGTTTCAGGTCCTGAGCAACATACTTTTCTTGACGTGATGAGCTCACACATCTGTGGCTGCAAATCTTTATAATGAGGTCTGCCCTCTCCTCTCCTGAATGGCCCTGGGTAATGGCAGAGCGTGGAATTCTGGCTCTAGCTCCATAGGCCACAGTGATGTGACAGAATAAACACTGGTTTTTGGGTCTGGAGCCCAGAGTTGCAATCCTGCTTTATACCAGATTCAATGTGTCACCCAGAGCAGCTTGGGTCATCTCTCTAAGCCTTTCTGTCCTCACCTGTAAAATGTGACAAGGAACTACACTGTGTCTAAAATCTGCTTCAGATCAAAATGTCCATCATTCTTTGATTCAATCATATAGCACTTTACACTCCTTTTAGGATATGTGAAGCAAAGTAGGAGAAGACATAGCCAGAAAAAAAATGATTATCCTAAAAATGTTGGTAGGGCCTCATTGTGCTCTGGTTCCAGGAGAGAATTATGCCCTAATAACCTGAAGTATTCATTGTGTTTATTGAATTAACTTCTCTTCTAGGCATCTAGGATCACACTAAGTACCAGCTTCAGGAGAATGAGAAAATAGTCACTCAAAACATTTTCTGTGTTCAGTGGTTCCCACAAAAAAAACCCAGTTGCACAATTGTACTAGGATTTGATAGTCCTAGTGGGGCTGGGGCTGTGTGTGTATATATCTATGTCTTCATGTGTGTGTATGTTTTTGTTCATGAAGGTGTCGAGATAGAAGGAAATTGCCTTTGAAATAAGCCAAATGATTCAGAGAGTCCATCCAGTCAGTGCAGTTCTGCTTCTATGCTTTCCAACACCGTGAGCTGTGGCCCTAATGACCTTATGTTTTCTCCGTAGGAAAAGCTTGGCCTGAGCAACTCACTCTTACAGTACAGGAGTATGACTCAAAGTGGTTCTCTTGGAATCTGGATGCGAATGAGTGTTCCATTATCAAAAGAGGTGAGGGAGTCTTCAGTGTTAGACAAATCTGGAAAACGCAGGGTTCATCAAGTTTCTTTACTCCAGGACATCTCAGGGCTTTTTGCATGTTAGGTTCATTTTGTCCCAGTAAAGGCTACAGCATTTTTAAAATTTATGCATCTTTGGAATTCTTTGATTGAGGGATACCTCACTGGACAAAAAAATGAAAACCAGTACACTAAAGTTCTATGTGGACTGCCCCTGAAGACTCTGTATTTTTAGTGAAGATTGGAAACTTGAACTAAATCTCAGAGAATAAGTTTAGAAAATTCTCTTGGCCAACAGAGGTCATGTTGGCTGAAGTCCCACTATACTAGATGATAGCTTCTCTACCTGTTGGTATGACTGGCCCTGCTTTTGTCACTAAGGGTAAACATTACCTGCCTTTTAAGGCATGTCCCAGTCCTACTTGCATCCACCAACAAGAATGAAGGAGTTTGTTTCTTGAAGGAGTCCTTGATCCTCTTATCCCTAAAGATATGGGCAAAAGACAGACATTCTACTGACACCCTGCAAGGTAATTCCTCCCCAGGGACCAAAGCTTTGTCTTATAGGATACCCCTCCTCAACTATTGCTTCTGCTGTAAATTGATCCTTTAATCCTGACTTTATTATATTCTCCTCAAATCCAATAAAACAATTAAAAAAATGATAAGATAAATGCAGTGGGTATGAATACATAAGCACTTCTATAAGCAAACCAAAGCAAAACCTTTGAATAATCCCTTATACATATGTACAAAAACTGGATTTTTATGAACATTATTTCTCTAGATATACTTTTTTAAAGAAAGTGATACATATACTTTAAGGCCAAAATAAATGGAAAAATGTTATCTCAACGTCTTAAGTGAGAAACCAAAACCTTCATGGTCTTAACATTTTATTCATAAGCAGATGTTTATAGTTGTTTGATCCACTGATTCAAGGTTTATATTTGAAACTATTTTATAATAAATTCTCAGATTTCTCTAGATCTTTGAGAGCTAAGGCTGAAGAAGCAAAGGGTACCTTTACGTAGAAGGGCCAAAAAACACTAATGCTCTCCTACATTTTCTGGACCAACACTGAAGAAGACATTAAAAGAGGCCTTTGGGCTGGGCACGGTGGCTCATGCCTGTAATCCCAGCACTTTGGGATGCCGAGGCAGGCGGAACATGAGGTCAAGAGATCACGACCATCCTCGCTAACACGATGAAAGCCCATCTCTACTAAAAATACAAAAAATTAGCCGGGCATGGTGGCACATGCCTGTAGTCCTAGCTACTTAGGAGGCTGAGGCAGGAGAGTCGCTTGAACCCAAGAGGCAGAGAGGCTGCAGTGAGCCAAGATCACATCACCACACTCCAGCCTGGGTGACAGAGCAAGACTCTGTGTCTCAAAAAAAAAAAAGGCCTTTGATGAACAACTGGGGACCGGACCAAGAGTCCCAATTTCAGTTTCAACAAGTCATCAAATACTATGTGAGTCAATTACATAAACACTGGAATTTCCCAACATCTGATTCCAATAGCAGGAGAGCAGCCCAGGTTCACAATGGAGATTTCTCAATAGGCAATGCCGTTTTCCAGGTAATTAAAACTGTTTGTATAGGAGAGTAGATTTATCTTCTGAAACCATTTTAGCACTAGTGCTCTCCTGAGTGGTATCAGTTGACACACTGCATAATCTAGAACAGACTAATTGCCACATGATTTCTAATTTTTCTGCAGCCATGTAAATGAGCTGAAGTCTGCACAGGTGGAGCCCATTAGAGTGAATGATTTCCCTCTCATGTTGTTATCTTCATTTGCCGTTGTCTTATCAACTCCAAGTAGGAAATCCGCTGTCATGAAAAGCAGGCGAGGGAACAATGTCTGGCTGAAAAGTCTTGTTTCATTATTTTTTAATTCGTACAATCCTACCTGCTTAATGCAGTTTTCTGATTAGCATGCTACGCATCTAGTAATGCAGTTTTATTCAAATAAGGAGGCAGGGCTTTAATTTAAACTAAGAAATCATCTCCATTTCTTATCAGGGAACAAGAATTCATGATTCAATAATACATGAATTTAATAATGCATAATGGTAGACTTCACAGGTACTAAGTAGCAATACCAGAGTGGGTTAGTATGCTCTGTGGGTCGCCATCTGAAACTCCCAATCTGGCTTATCCACATCCCCTCCCCTCATCTCTTTCATTATTTCCTTTCAGCAAAATAGTTGTGCCTTATTCCTTCAACGCTGCCAAGGGCCCAACTCGCAGGCTGCATCTTCACTTTATGACCGTGTTTAATAGCTGTTAAGCTGCTGGACTTTAGCCTTTGCAAGAATTCCCAAATTGGACCCAAGGGAGATTTGAAAGGATTGGGAGGCAGAGAATGGGGAAAGAAAAGTAAGGAACTTCATTCCCTATCACTAATTGCTTTTTCCACTGAGGTATCTATCCATGGCCTCATTTTAGTGAGGGAAAACAGTGTATAGTGTATTTGCAATATCCAGGGCCACATAATCTCTTTATAACTCTATTTGTGTTTCACAGCTCCCAGATACCTAAGCCTGGCATTCCAATGATAGCTGGAGTCAGCATTCCTTCATTTTATGGTTTGCGTGGTTCTCTTTGCTCTGGGTTACCCAGTGAATGGCTTCCCATTTTGCCTGATCTTAAAATTCAAATGTGCAAAGAATTACAGGGGGCCCAAGTGAATGACCTGAGTGGCTTGACCAACAGGAAAGCCAAGGGAATCAGACATACCTTGCTTTTCATCATCCATTTATTTGTTTTTCATTTTATTCAATTTGGAAAATTAGATAAAGCTGGTCCACTTCATTTTCTACTTCTTTCATCTGAACACAATGAGTTAAGATTTTTTTAAAAAAGGATTTGGAGAATTTTATTTAGGAGAAAATTAAAATGCACATGTGGAATCTTGTTGGCACAAATACATGAGCACAAAATGTGCTAAGTTTCTAAGAATAATTAAGCTTTTAGAGTTTTTTCATATGTTACAAAATGTTTCTCAATAAGCACAAATGTCTGCTATTGGATGGCCAAAAGAAAACTACCTAGCTGACTTCACTGAGTCTGCAAAATCGAATGTGTAATGTATTGATACTATGTGTTAATTTCATTCTTCTTGCTCAGGTAAGTACTGATACCACAAAACCTCCTTGCAGCCAGGTTTGTAGCCGAGATCTCATTTGTGTACCTCACAGAATTATTTATTTAAAAACATGGGGTATTAAAACGATAAATAAAACATAGGTCTACCCTCAGGGGGCTCACAGTTTGTCAGGACAAATGAAGATATACACAAATACTACATAGTATTATAGCAGATAGAGATTTGTACATAGGCAGTGTTGCAAGAGCAAAGAATAATAAAGAACTAGACACTGAGAAGTTCTTAAAAATGATATGCAATTGTAATTTCAAGGATCTCTACGTTATTATTGGATTGGTGGTGCTACATTTGAGTTAATCATTTTTACTTTCTAGTTAGTTGTGCTGGCAGCAGTTGACACATTTATATGGCTTCTTTGGCCAAAATAGTCACACAAACTGGGCAAAGAAAGGCTCAGTAAACATAATTTTTAATGTTTTAAAAATCGAATTCACTCTTCCTTAGAGTTTATGGGTTTGCAAATTTATGCGTGAAAGGAGATTATTCCATGTTTACTTTTATGTCTTTATAATCTATATCCCACAAGCAGCCTTAAGGTGAATTATAATAAACATACACACATGCAAAAGAACTCAAGCACTAGGGTAGTAAAATAGAAATTAAAAAAAAAAAGGAACTCAGAGAGAATGGGAGATTATCCCAGCATTAAGTCATGAGATAATTACGATAACTAACCTTGAAGCTTCCTAAAAGTTGAATATATTTCTAGGTAAATATTTGAGGAAATGTAATTCAAAGTACAGTTCTTTTCACTGGTCTTTGGCCTATTCCTCCTGTTTGGGTGAGGTGGGAGGGAAAGGGTCAGTAGGACATAACACCCATAAATCAACTCTAATCTCTAAGGGCATTTTCCAGCAGAGTCTTAGAGGTCATACAATAGATTTTTTACCCTCAAGAGAATGTTATTCCCTATATTACCCCCACTTAAGAAGATTGTATCCTGGGAATTTTTTCAAGGGAGTCCAAAGGGATGTCAAATTCATTATCCTGCACCCTGCTTGGAGCACTAATCCAGATTTCTTTGCTACAGAAACTTGCTTCACAGGTGGTTGCTGAAGTTATAGTATTTTTCTTTATGTTTAAAGTTAATCCAGCTCAGTGTCAATAGCAAAGCCTCTTAAAACATGTACATAGAAGGCCAAGCCAGTATTTTGACATTCCTGGCTGGAAACTATGCCATTAACACCTTCAATTAATCTCCATGCAAGGTCATTTGGTGGCTCACATTCAAGACCATATGTTAAGATATTATTAGTTTTCCTGCAAAGGGGATGTTAGGCCAGTTACAACTAGAAACAGATGCCCACCAATAGGATCAGAAGGGAAGGGAATAGTTGCCTTAGTTATAACACCTCACACCTCACCTGTTACTGGGATAGGCCAGGAAACTCCCCAACTAATCATCAAACCGGGAATTCAACAATTTTAGGGCTCATGAGATTTATTACAATCAATTATCAATAACAGAAAAGAGAGAAAAAGTAAAGTTCCATAGAGGTAACTGATCTGTTTATAAATTCATGTCTTAGGAAATGGCCTAATACATTCATCAGAAAATAACAGCTAACTAGGTACCAAGAAGAACTGGATTCCAGTATTCATTCTGCAACTATCTCTGTATGTCATCTAGGAAAACTTGCCTACCTTTCTGTTCTTGCTTTTGCACTTCTAAAAATAGGGAGGGAAAGCGATGTGGGGGAGCCAGGATTAAGATGGTAGCATTATCACATGAAGTGATACTACATGCAAAACATGTTGTGACAACTAAAAATCACTCTTTAAATTCAAACTGTGTACTATTTTTCCAAGGATAAATAACAATTTCTTTAGAATAGCATATTTTGGGGGGTGTAATTCCATTGCAACAGTTTGGGCTGCTGGCCAAATCCATTAAAATAATCTATTGTGTGGATCAAAATCTCTTGACTTGGAGCCATTTGTCTAGAAGAACCACCAATTGAATTGTTTCCAATATATAATAGACAGAGTTTCTTGCAATGCTACTAAAATGTACTGAATGGAAGAGAACCACTCCCAAGACAGGGTGTGCACCCAGAAACTCTTTGGCGTGTGTAAAGGGCTATCCATGTCATTTGTTGAAGCTGAATTGTATTAAATGAGCTTGGAATAGTCACTGAAAGGCCCTTTGGGGACTGGTTCCCAAACTTGAGTAAGTATGCATCAGAATCATCTGGAGGAATTGTTAAAGCAGAGACTTCTGAACTCTGCCTTCAGTAGGTCTGGGATGGGCCTAGAATTTGAATTTCTAACAAGCTCTTGGGTGAAGCTGATAGTGTACCCAGGATACCATACTTTAAGATAGAACTGGCTTGTCATCCTCTCCTAATGGGTGAAAATTAAATTAGACAAATGTGGTCTTCAAAGGTGTTTCAGATCCCAGAGGTATCTCAGGGATTCTGTTCTCCCCCTCCACTGCAGTGAGCATAACTGCACTTTTATCAGTTGCTTTGATTGGTGTCCTGCACAGGAATTTGTTTAATGAAACCTGTTCTGGACTCATCCCACATTAAATTAAAAGCCAAGCTACTAAATTTAGGGATTTCTAAGAATCCTTCAGACTCTAACCTTCTATGAAAATCTTTGATTTGGTGGCCCCAAGGAACCTTGAATATCTTCCTGGTATGATGCAGACCCAATTAAATGCCAGGAACACTCCCCAAATTACAAACTCACCTCAAGTTTAAGAGTGGCTCAAAAGTAATGGAGGTTTCATAGGCCGAAGGGGTCCAAATTCAGTGTCACATGTAATTTCAATAACTTGAACATGAACAGTGCTCTTTGGGAGGAAAGGTCTCAGGTCTAAGAAAGAACTCATGCTTCTCAAGATTTAAGTAGCCTCAGCAAGGCTTTCCCCCAGTACTGTGAAGTTAATTAAGCATTTGCTGTTCACAGTCTCCATGCATTTTCTCCTTAACTACTCTGTTTATTGTGAGCAAAGCAATCCCTTTGCGAGTGTCCATACCACTGACTCACAGGAGCCATAGGGAGAGTTCTGGGGTATAGTAATCCTAAAGACAGCTGCTGTAGAGGACGAGCAGGGAGTAGTCTGCTGGACTGCAAACCAGCAGGATTTCAGATACCTCCAGAAAATAGTGTAAGCAACTGAAATTCTCATAGCCTTTCCCTGAGAAAATTGCTAGTGGCCTGAATGTGGAAACTTCATTGACTAGTAATCATTGTTGCTATTATTGATATCATTGTCTGTCAGCTACTAGTGCCAAGCACTCTGCTAGCATCATGTGTCATTTTTAACACACTTTTCCTCATACACATTATTATCATTATCTCTCCATGACAACCAGTGTAGACTTTTTTACTCAGAAGAAACTGAGGTCAGAGTGGTTAAGTGTTATTCCTGAGACCTCTGAATTTGAAGTGATTATAATTGGAAACTGCACCCAAGTGAGTCTTGCTTTAAGGATCAACTCCCTGCAAGGGTTGTCAGTTTGCAAACTTGTCTACTGGTCCTTTCCCTCGGTAACAACGACAGTTCCCTCATCTTCTGAGAGTCTGAAAATTTGTACTGTGAAGACTGGTGGCCATATTTCACATTTTTAAATGGCTCTCTTACACAAGCTTCTTGTAGCCCTGTCCTAATTTCTTTCAGATTTCAGATCCAGGGTCCCCAGGTTGTGCCAAGCTATGGCAGCCTTTCAAAGTAAGTCCAGCTGGATCTAGTCTGATAGACTGCTGCTGAGCAAAGACGTAGCTTTTCATAGTCCATGGCAGGAATCAATTAACTTTTAGGACAGGAAAAATAGATCACTTGGATTGCTGAAGCAGGAAGAGCTTCTACAGCAGCTAAGAGAAACCAGTCCAGGGAGTGAACTGCTGTGTCCACGGCTCAGGAGCTCTGAGGGTTTGCTGAATAGAGTGCTCTAAATGACCAAGGCTTGGGATGTTTATTGACAGGCCTAGCCCATGAAGAACACTATTCAGTACACAGGGCCTTGTTCATAATGCTTCAGAAAGATAAGTTAGAAAGTATCAAAAGATATCCATTTGATTCTTTAGGCAATTTCTTAATAGCATTAAGGATACAAAAGAATATCCCTTGTGAGCTCTTCTTGTATTTTCTCAAAACATCAAGTATAATGCAGGGGGAGAAAAAAAGAAACTGATCTAGAATAACTGGTGGTGTTCCATGGAAGAACCCAAGAAAGCATCCTGGGACTTCATTTTCAATTAGTAGTGAGTCATGTTAGACCATGAGGTAGATGGTGTAAGCATCGTTTATGAATGTATTCCTGAATATGCCAAAACCCTGATCCAAACCTGGCAGTAGGCAGGGGAGTCAGAAATGCCCTCTCCCATCAAGAATGCCATGCTGGTGTACTGACACATTCTACCAGATGCCCTGAAGACAGATGACACATCTAGGCAACATAGAAATCAAGGATCATCTATGCAGGTTTTGCTACAAAATGTGGGATGTATTATGTGGTTCCATCTTGCTGTAAATCCTCACAAGATGCTACTTCATTCTAAATTGTGGCCCCAATTCCCAGGTTAGAAATAAGAATTTTTAAATAATCTCAAGTAGAGAGCTCATTGTGCATCATTGTCAGGCCAGACAGCACTTTAAACAATTAAAAATGATCACGGATAGCAATGACAATGAGTCCGGTGACTCTCCACATGCAAACAGGAAAACATCTCTAGGATAGAACATTAAATGAAAAGCACATGGTGCATATGTATGTAGGTATGTTGTTTACATTTTCTGAAAGGCTGCACAAGAAGCTATTACAATGATTATCTTGGGGGAGAGGGACTAGATATGAAGAATAGAACAGAGAAAGGTGACTTCCATTTTTCATGTCACACATTTTTATAGGCTTTGAATATTTTGCCACATGTGTATATTATTTTTACTTTTAAATTTTTAAAATAAACTGTTCTCATCTGTCATCAGTTCATAACAAAAAGGATATTTTTTAAAGTAGAAAGGACATAATCTTATAATAAAGGGCTGTCCATCCAATTAAGTTTTAGTTAGCAAAAGCAAAACAACACACGAACATAACATAAAAGAATAGGCTCTTCCTGTAATGCATACAGTGAAGACACATGTATAAAAGATGATTCTAACAGTGGTATGTGAAAAAATATAATAACAGGCATGTTCCCCCCAAAAATGATCTTAGTGCTGGTTGGCATAGCTCCGATTTTTCACTCCAAGATAACTATGGATTTGCAGCCTGTCTGGGTATGGAAACAGGTGATAGATGTGGATGGAAAGCAATACTGGGATATAATTTCCATTTGCTGGCCATGCACCACCTTCCTTTGCTGGAAGAGAGACAGGTAGCCAGTCGTCCACCCCAGAGGCAGTGCCCCACTAGCAAGCCCCCTGAGAAAGGCAGTTACCCTCCCTGTTTTAGTAAGACTCTCTACCTTCCTTAGCACATAATTGCTAGAGTGAGATGGGGTGTGTGTGTGTGTGTGTGTGTGTGTGTGCATGCTTGCATGCACACGTGTGTCTGCTAATTTCAGGAGAATCCTGCCAGAAAAAGGAGCATCAAAGGATGAGAAGGGATATAGAGATGCAGAATCAGAGATAAAAGGGACCAAATTTTACTAGCAATTATGGCAAATATCTAACTTGCATAAATGAAGCCAATTACTGTATTATTGCCTCCTTTTGCACTGTGCACAGTAGGGATGTCACTGGATAATGGTTTGCATGTAGAGTTAATCACTTTGATGCATTTCTGACTGATCCCAGCAAATTATGTTTTGGTTCCACTATATTAAACACAAGAGCTGGGGATTATCATTAATAAATCTAAGGCACAGCATGCATAAATCTTGAATAAATCAAATATCAATTACATAGGCAGTATCTGCTGACATCTGCTTTCATCAAATAATATATTTGAAATAGGTGTTATTTCAATTTGTTGAAGTCAAAGGGATCTTCATACAGTGAGCACAGACCCTGGACCCCAAAGGAAAATGCAGCTGAGCCATTGCTGAAGAGCCCCTTAGTGATGTTCAGTTTTAATCTGTGAAGGCTACATTTAGGTGGCTACCCAGAGATTCAGAGGAAAGGCTGTATTGCTGTGGAAAGTGCTTCCAGCTAAATGCCATTTTCATGTAGGTATTTTTAAAGGAAGGAGGAGAAATTGAGGTAAGAAAGGAGGAAAACTTCCTAAACATCTGGCTAGCAAGGATAGGAACAGGCAATTGAGGGGATGTAGGTGACTCTCACAGTACAAGAAGTCAGAATCCACACAGATACAAGGAAAGAAGGACAGTTTATGATAGAAAGATCTCTGAAAATGAGTGGATGTGAGGATAGCTTATAGGATTTACTCAAGGAGAAACAAAAGTAGGAGGTGAGGGGAAGGTAGATTTGCATTTACTAAGCACCCAGCATGGGGCCAAACTCTAGATCGGAAACTTAATCTACTCTCTTAATCCCCACAGCATCTTGTATGAGGCAGACATTAGTATCTGTTCTTATCATTTGAGGAAGCTGAGACTTGGGAAGTTACATAAGGTGAATAAGGTCATACAACTCTCAAATGGCACAACAGGGTTTAAATCTAGATCTGTGTGAATGTCCTACATGGCACCAGTGGTGGTAGTGGTTATGGTATTGGAGTGTGTGTGTTCATATAAAAAAGAGAGAAGAAAATGTAAGCACATGGGGAAGGAGAGAGGAAGGGGAATGTGGATAATATGTGTTCATTTAAAAACTACATTATGTATTCTCACTCATAAGTGGGTGTTAAACAATGAGAACACGTGGACACAGGGAGGGGAACATCACACACCAAGGCCTGTCGGGGGGTGAGGGGACTAAGGGGCAGATAGCAGGGGGTGGGGGAATTGGGGAGGAATAACAGGAGAAATACCTAACATAGATCACGGGGAGATGGATGCCACAAACCACCATGGCACATGTATACTTGTGTAACAAACCTGCACGTTCTGCACATGTACCCCAGAACTTGAAGTATAATTTAAAAAAAAAAACTTTTAAAAAAAACTGCGTTAAATGCCCATAAGCCCCATTTCAAGAGAGAGGGTGACTTTCTTAGATCAATTTCTTCTGACTTTCCTACATCACATCCCTTCCTCTTGGCCTGCTATCCGTAATTTAGAATATTTTCTCTCTGAGGTGGATTGTTAGGATTTCTTTGGGACCTCTTCAAGGAATTTTCTGGGGTTAAACTGACTCTCAGGGAGGGTGGAGCTGGGTTAGGAAATGTTCTCTAGGGCACTGGCTCATCATGAGAGGTAGAAAATGATTGCCTCATATATACTCTCGGGGCAAAGCAGGAGTCGAGACCAGAAATGAAATAAGCCAAAGTCGTGCACTTGAAGCAGTCCTGAGGCCTCTGCTAGGGTGGAGATGGTGCTTTGGAGGGGCGGGTGGAGTATTCCACACGCTGCTTGTCCCAACGTGAATAGGCGAGCCTCATAAAGAAACCAGAGTTCGTTTACCATTTATTTTATCACACCTGGCATCAAAAGAAAGAAAACCAAAAAGCAGACTCCCAAATCTGGGCCATGCAGGAACCCCGTAGGTTTACATTTTCAAAACCAAGGTAGGTGAGAGTCAAGGCCATCTCCTTTTGGACCAAGGACCCCAAAGGGAAGCACTTCAACAAAGCTGAGTAGAAACAGCTCTTGGCTTTCATTAGGCCACAGCTCCCCTGCATGCTGGGCTATACCACATCAGACCTGCCTGGACCCCTCAACACATATTTCCTCCTTCTGCACTCTGCCTTCTATATCCAAACCTGCAATGGGATATTGAGAACACCCGATTGCTGACAGATTAAGTAAAAACTGATGTGACATCACCACAGAGATGAGCATACATTTTCAGAGTTACAGATGCACTTACATTCATGTGATATATCCCACAATTTATATTATGGATAGGTACAGATTCTGAATAGTTCAATTTAAAATATTTTTAGAATTTCAAATCTAACTTTTGGGTTTTTTTTTTTTGTATCCCCAGGGATTATAGATTTTTCTGTTCTTGGATTTTCTAATCAGCATCACAGAGTATCACAAGGACATCTTCAGTTAGTGCATCTGATTCAGATTGGACAGAATATATCATCTTGTTGGTAAAAGAGACTTTCAGGATGTAAAATTACTCTCCAAAAATCATGCAAATCTGGCCATTAGCAAATGCCAATGAATGAAGATTAAGCTCAAGTCTCTCTCCCTTTTGCTTTAACCTCCACCCCTACAAATACACACACACACACACACACACACACACACACACACACACACCCCTCCCTACCTGGAGGCACGTGAGCTAATGTATGAACGAGGGAGCCAGAGACTTTGATCTCCATGATGCCCACTCTTCATGTAGTTTTATTTTGCTCAGTTTAAAGCAGCACAGGCCCTGAGCCAACAGGAGGTCAGAAGAGAGTTACCAGCCAGAGTTTCCAGTTTAACTCAGACCAAGCTGGATTAACCTGGAAAGAGTGAGGAATGGTGGAGACATCTCCTTCTACATTTGCCTCATAGTACTGATGATCCTTCTCTGAGCTCAAAAGAAGAGAAACTGCATTAATTAAATTTATATCTTAAAAGTTCTGCCTATGCATACCCACTGGTGAGGAAAATAAGGCAGGTTCTGTTCTGTACTACCAGGTAGCCAGTACTAGCAGATAATAACCAGGAGCACTAGAAATACAACTAAACAAGAGTCAGAAAATAATTATTTAGGGTTAAAATAATGCATCACATTCGAGGAGAAGGGACACAGAAATGAGAAAATGGATTGGAAAACATACAGGCATGGTTTGTTCTCTGTGTGTGAGTGACCAGGATGGGAGACACAGAAGATATCACATAATTTGTGGTTGCTGATTCTTTTTGTGCAATGGAAGGTTTTAATTTTTAAAAAATAATTTCAACTTCTATTTTAGATTCGGGGGTACATGTGCAGATTTGTACCTGGGTATATTGCATGATGCTGAGATTTAGGATATGATTGATCCTGTCACCCAGGGATTGATCCTACTACCAGACAATTAGTGTTTCAACCCTTGTCCCCTCCCTTCTTCTTCTTCTCTTCTAGTAGCCCCCAGTGTCTATTGTTGTCATATTTATGTCCATAAGTATCTAATGATTAGCTCCAACTTCTACATGAGAACATGTGGTATTTGGTTTTCTAGTCCTGCATTAACATGCTTAGGTTAAGGGCCTCCAACTGCCTCCATATTGCAGCAAAGCACACAATCTCCTTTTTTATGGCTGTGTAGTATTCCATAGCATATATGTACCACATTTTCTTTATCCAATCCACCACTAATGGGCAACTAGGTTGATTCCATGCCATGTCTTTGCTACTGTGAATAGTGCTGTGATGAACACATAAGTACATATATCTTTTTGGTAGAATGATTTATATTCTCTTAGATATATACGCAGTAATGGGATTGCTGGATTGAATGATAGTTCTGTTTAAGTTACTTGAGAAATCTCCAAACTGTTTACCATAGTGGCTGAACTAATTTATATTCCCACCAACAGTGTATGAGCATTCTCTTTTTTTTTTCTTAATGATAGAGTTTCACTCTTGTTACCCAGGCTGGAGTACAATGGCACAATCTCAGCTCACCGCAACCTCTGCCTCCTGGGTTCAAGCAATCGTCCTGCCTCAGCCTCCTGAGTAGCTGGGAATACAGGTGCATGCCACCATGTCCAGCTAAATTTTTTTTTGTATTTTTAGTAGAGACAGGGTTTCACCATGTTGACCAGGATGGTCTCGATCTCTTGACCTGGTGATTCAACAACCTCAACCTCCCAAAGTACTGGAATTATAGGCGTGAGCCACTGCACCCAGTCGAGCATTCCCTTTTATAAGCAGCCTTGCTAGCATATGTTATTTTTTCTGACTGGTATAAGATTGTATCTCATTGTGGTTTTGATTTGTATTTCTCTGATAATTAGTGATGTGGAGCATTTTATCATGTGTTTGTTGGCTGCTTGTATGCTTTGTTTTAAAAAGCGTCTGTTCATGTCTTTTGCCCATTTTTTTTAAACAGGGTTATTTGTTTTTTGCTTGTTGAATTGTTTAAGTTCCTTATAGATTCTGGATATTAGATCTTTGTCAGATGCAGAATTTGTGAGTATGTTCTCTCATTCTGTAGGTTGTCTTTTATAGTTTCTTTTGCTGTGCATAGCTCTTTAGTTTAATTGGGTCCCACTTGTCAATTTTTGGTTTTGTTGCAAGTTTTTTTGATAACTTAGTCATAACCTCTTTCCCAAGGGTGATATCTAGAATGGTGTTTTCTAGGTTTTCTTCTAGGATTCTTATAGTTCATGGTCCTACATTTAAATCTTTAATCCATTGGAGTTAATTTTTGTATATGATGAAAGGTAGAGATTCAGTTTCATTCTTCTGCATGTAGCCAGCCAGCTTTCCCAGCATGTGGTTGTTGATTTTAACTACAGCTTTAGCCATAGCTAATAATCCAGTTAGGAAGACTACCTTTGGAGAAAATGAATTATAAAATGTCTATATACATATTGCCCCAGGAGGAATTCCTTGTCATTTGTAATTGGCCCTCCTGAGAAGCTGACCCTTGGAACATGAAACTGAATTTTAATGGTTTTGATTGTAGACTCTGTTGGCATTAAGAATGTGTCATCATGATGGTGCTAGTGGTAGATCCATAGCTGATTGTAGTGTATGTGAAAGGCAGAAATTTAACTGACAGTTTATATTTTTAAAAATGGGTTTATATTAAAAAATAATACATTGATATAAAAATTGAGAATCTGAAAAGATAACTGAACATACAAAGACTCATTTATTTACTCATTCATTCAGCAAATATTGTAAGAAATTTGTTCTGATTATTTTCTTCCAGGCTAGGGACTGAGGATGTAGGAGATACAACTTAGAAATCTGTTATCTGAATAAATGTGTCAAGGTTAATTAAATGAGGTGATGCAAATTCTGCATATTCTTGTACATAGATGATGGGGAGGGCTAGAGCCAATGTAGAAGAGTCAATTTGGAGCCTTACCACCAACTTGCCTGACCTGCAATCCACTAACTGTATGTCATTTTCAAATAGGCTACTTAACCTTAGCTTTTGCATAATCTTAACTGTAAGAGTTGGGGTATATTGTCCCAGAGGAAATCCTTTCTTAAAAAGCCTACTGATTCTCATAAAACCAAGGACTATCAGTTGGTCTGAAGAAAAGAGATGAAGCCACAGTCACAAATCAAGAGGGCAAAGCTGGGCACGTTTTGGTTGTTTACATCTGTGTCTTGTTACAAAATCTCCATGTCATCATATGTTGTTATGTCTCTATGCAACGCTGAATGTTTGTCTGCTCTGCAAAGGTCAGAGGATGGTTGTTCCAATAACCCCTTTGATCCTCTATTACCATATCCAATCATCTTGCCTAGTCTATGAGGATCTGGGAGTGGATACGGTACACACTCTGCTGATGTGTGGATGTGCATATCATTTATCGAAGATTGCCACAAGCACATCTGCATTTTGCAATAATTTTCCTAGCCATTTTATTTTCAAACATTACTGGCACATTGCCAGATATCCTGATAGCATGAATCACATTATTCCAACACATAGTCAGCACAGAAATGCACACACACAATCCACATTGAAAATGTGTGTCTCCTTGGTGTTTCTCCCTTAGGCAGCATAGATTTCCTTTCATCATCTTACCACAACCTTAGCAAGCTTTCAACACAACAAGGTCATTTAAGAATAATTATGCAAGCATGTGTGAATGAGCCAAGAGTTTTGGCAATACACACATTGTATGAGACTAAGAAAATTCACATTCTGCTTATTCCCTTTACCTACTATATGCTTGAGCTCTGTGTCATTTTTGCCTGTTTGAGCAGAAAGCTAATGGGATTATGGGTTTCCTGGGAAATATTTATGGCAGAAATTCTACTCACTTTTCAACATCTCAAGAAATCAACATGGAAGTGTCTTTGGTCCAGCTCCTTTATGCAGAGAATATATCCCTCACTAAGTCTTCCTTCCCTGGAAGAGTTCTCCCTAATCCTTACTGGTAACACTCTGACAGTTTATTTCCAAGGCTTAGTTAAGAACATTGACCTCACTTACTTGTTCCCTTCACATCCTCTGGGAAGGAAATATATTGGGAAAACAGAGCTATGATTTCATGGTTTTAGTGTATTTTCAAATGTGGCTAAGTTTCTTCTGGCTTCTAAGGGAGTTGGATGATTTTCTAATCATCCAGATTAAAATAAGAGTGCTACTGATTTGGCATGGCCCTTGTAGTATCCCATTTTATGAAGATAATATTTGTTAAGAGGCAGAACACAGGAACATTGGCCCAGAAAATTCAATGATCAGTGGTATCCATATGTACACTACATTGCTTGCTCTCTGGATATGTTATTTATTAAAGATTTCTGCAACTGAAGAGTATGGAGTGTATTCTCCAGTCAGGGAGACATTCTTGGGCCATGTTCTGGTGGCTAGGAGAGAGTAGTTTGACTTAATAGTGTGAATCTGAGCTTTCAGTACTAACGCCTACAAAATATGATCACCATTTAGTTGACAGCCTTCACTCTGATGATTAAGAATAATGAGCTATATAGAAAACTGGTGTTTCTACTTAACTTATTCATACCAGGCATTATTTCCCAAAGCCTGAGCCAAAGGCCTTCTACATCAAAATTGTATGTGGGGACACGCTTGTTAAAAAAAAGTGCAACTTTCTCTGCTTTACTCTGTACCTACCAAATCAGTGTGTCTAGAAAAGACCAGGAATCTGAATGTTAAAAAAATTACCCCACATGATTGTTTATATCCATTAAAGCTTGAGAAATCCTGCTGTCAGTTAAGTGAACAAACTAGAATTCTTAAATAAGTAGAGGTGCTAGTTTCATGGAAAATGACAAGATCAGGAGAATTATTGCAAATGCAGTCTCACACTTTCTTAAGTTCTAGTTCTTTGTTTCTCAAAGTGTAGTCCCTAAATCGACTTCAGCATCAATTGGGAGCTACTTGAAATTTGGAATCTCAGATCCTATGTCAGAACGACTGTCAAAATTCACATTTTAACAAGATTCCCAGGAGATTTGTGTGCATGTTAAACTTAAACTTTGAGACACATCAGTCTATGTAATTTACAGATTTTATGTTATGTCTGCCTTTTTTTTTTTTTTTTTTAGAAGTATCATCCTCCTCTTTCTGAGGTTCCCAAAACTCAAAACAATGGAAGAGTGTCAAGCAGTAAGATATGGATACAATGAGTAAAACCTACAGATGGTTCCTTTATAACAAAAGATCAACTTGTAATAACTTGGAAATATATATTGAAGAGACAGCCAAAGGTATCTTCTAGCCCTGCACTTTGCCTTCTACTAGACCCAGTGGGCAGATGCTCCAGGAAGTTAGCAGAGTCGCTTTAGAGTTAGAGTTAACTGCAGCTCAGTGTAAGGAAGAAACTCAACAACGGAATCATTTTAAGAGGGAATAGGTTACTCTGAAAAGCAGGAAGTTTCCCATCCCTAGAGGAGTTCAATCCAAGGTTGGATTTTTTTTTTTTTTTTTTTTTTTTTTTTTAAGAGATGCTGTCTTCCTATGTTGCCCAGGCTGGAATGCACTGGTTATTCACAGGCATAATCCCAGCATAGTATACCCTTAACTTCTGGGCTCAAAGATTCTCCCCTCCTCAGCAACCTGAGTAGGAGGGACCACAGGCATACTCCACTGCACCCGACCTGGATGATCATTATTAATTAATGTTTTGTAGAAGGGACATAAACATGGGATTTGTATATGATCTGAATGACTTTTATGTTTGAGATTATTTTATTCTATACTCATTATAGCCTTATGTTCCAAATTTTAAATACATACACATACATATATATATATATATATACATACACAGTTATATATGCTAATATGTTATCTATGACTAAGTAGTATTTATTTTTTATGTTTCTCTAATGTCATTTATATTAAGAAATTAATTTAAAAAATCAATCTTTTGTCAGACCAAAATTTGAAAACAAAATATATTCTCTATTAACTATATCTTATGGAAAAAATAATAACCTAAACCATTTATTAGTGGAATTTATTCCTGGGTTCCTTTTCCGGTACATTTATTCGCTCATGAAAAATCATTTGTGGGCTCCCTGTTACACTCTAACAGTAGAGAAAACAGAGCCAAGATTCTGAACAGCAGTCCCAACCCTACGAAGCTGTGTGGTCATATTATCTAACCTTTAAAGGGCTATTTAACCATTCTAGCACTTAGTTTCGTCATTTGTAAAAGGAGTGAAATAACCGAGACTGCCTTCCAGGATTGCTGTAAAGATTGATGTGTGAATATATTCGAGCCACTTAGAACAATGGCTGGTACATAGTAAGTGCTGTCTGAGTGATAGCTTTTATTATCATCATCATCATTCAACAACAATATTGGTATTCCAGGTTTGGGGAGCATAAACATAAATAGGACAGGACCTCTTTTCTCTAAAGATGCATAGTCTGGCTAGAGAAAGCATGTAGGTAAACAGTGCCGAAAGAGGAGAGAATCACTGAAATGGAGAAACGTGTTAGCAACTCCAAATGGGAGACTGCAAAGAAGGCTCTCAGAGAAGTAGGCTGTTCAGCTGGGTTTTGATGACAGAGAGGATATTTTCCAAGTAGAGGAGGGGAAAGTGATCTGGGCTAAAGGAAGGTTAGTTTGTGTTTAGCAATCCTGAGGTTGTTCAGCCTCAATTACTTCTGTTGAGCTGAAGCCTATGCTTTTTGTCCTGCCCTGCTTCTTGGCTGCAGTTCACAAACTTTTTAATCCACTCAGGAATCCCTGAGAGCTGTACTGGGCAAGGTGGAGCTCAAAAAACAGAGCCATATTCTCAGGGAGAGTGGTGCAGTCAAGGGAGAAGACAGGCGAAGAGAGTATTTTCCTATGAAGGTAGTAAGCTGATTGCCTTAGTGAGCAGGTGAGCTCCCTCCAAGAAAGCAAATGGAAACAAGCAAGCAAAACATTTTTCTTTCTCTTGTGCCTACACCCCCAGCTGCCACCACCCATGAGTAAAGTGTCTTATCCAGGCCTTACAGTCAGCCTTCCTACCCAATATTCAGATTTCTCTGAACATGAGGCCCAATGGTAACTCTTGCCCCCCGCGGCTCTGATGTAAAGACTTACCTGGAGGATCTTGCCTATTCATAGCATCTTTGTCTCCAAGTCCTTTTCGTCATGTCCTCTTTTGGGATGCAAAAGACTAGACCTTTGGCTGGTTTCACTTACTTGAGGAGGCTCTGTTTCAAACCGGTGTTTTTATATGGCAAATTTTACCTCCACCCTGATTTAACCAGGTGAGGATAGAAAATGAGACCTGTGGAACAGAGGAAAAGCAAAAACAAGGGGATGAGTGCCAGTAGCAAGAACATCCTTGACCACTGGGGTAAGATCAGTGAAACCCACACTGGAGCCCACCCACTGATGTCCCCTGGGCTCCCCCTCCACAGCCTGTCAACTCCCATATCTCTGCTGTCCTAAATAAACATGAAAGCAGCAGGTAATTTTAATTCCAATCCATGTTCGCAAGAGGTTTTCTTTACTGGCATCTTCCTGACAGGATCTTGCTTTATACTGTGGATTCACTTTTGCCCAGTTTAGCTCAGACAATTTCCTAGCAGGGAAGTAGGGAGTGGGTGGCTGGCTGGAAGTCAGGAAGGAAGACACGCTTGGAAGGGGGGTGTTGTTTCTATGAAAAATGGACAGTGCTGCAGCTGTGGTCTGGCTTCCTACTCTCTCTGAATCTGCAATCCAAGGGTTGTCTAGTGTCATGGGTTGGCTATTGAAAACCCAAGTTGTTGAATCACTTTTGAAAACAGACTCAAATTCACACTGATCAGCCCAGAGCAGAATTCTCTTGGGCATGTTCCCCAGGCAAAACTGCTGAGTAGAGATCTTAAAAAAAAAAAAAAAAAAAAATCATGGGAGCCACTTTACAGCAAATCTAATACACTTTACTTCCCATTGTTTACAATCACTGTCACAAATGATTATCGTTTGTTAAATATTTGCTGGATTCACTTCTCACTTCTGTCTTAGGAGCCGGTTTGGGTTTAGTCATGGATGGCTCCCTATTCTCTCCTTGAATTGAAGCTCATTTGATCCAATATGTTATACAGATGAAGGACTTATTGCTAACCTTGCTCTCAGGGAAGCTCCAAACTAAAGAATTAAAAAAAAAAATGACAAATTTGAGCCAAAAATCCTATCCACAGTTATGGGAATATCATGACTGGTCATATGAGATACCTGATTTTCAGCTTACAGAGGAACCATTGGAGAGACATACAGTATCACAATCTGCCTATATTTTATGCTCCCTTTCCATCAGTCTGGAATAAATTGTGTGTGTCAAGTTCGGCAAGCATGGGTGAGCTAAATGGAGCCGTTAGCTGTCTTTTCAACATATTTATCTGTTTCATTGCCTACTCTAGGATGCCTTTGTGATCATTATATAAGGATCACAGATAACAGACTATTTGAAATCTTACTTCAATTAAACTTAATCCTCAGATGTCAGTAACAGTGTTTTATACATAAGGTTACAATTAAAAAATGTCTTCTGTGCATGCCATTAAAACAACAACAAAATTGCAAGAATAAGAAATGGCCTGAACATTCTCCAAAACAAGATGCTCTAACATATCATGTACCTTGTCACTGTGATAAAATTATGGTTATTTCAACATGTATACAAGTTGACAAAGTCACACAAGATTCATAAGAAAAAAATCACATAAAACTAATCATCTCTCAACTTAAATTGATTCAAAATTATGTTGACAAAGTCACACAAGATTCATAAGAAAAAAATCACATAAAACTAATCATCTCTCAACTTAAATTGATTCAAAATTATAGGTTTTCATTTTACATAAGAGAAATGATTGCAAAAGAAGCTTATATTTTATAAAATTAAGAATACAGGCCAGTTGCTGTGGGTCACGTCTGTAATCCCAATTCTTTGGGAGGCCAAGGTGGGTGGATCACTTGAGTCCAGGAGTTCAAGACCCGTCTGGCAAACATGGCAAAACCCTGTCTCTACGAAAAGTACAAAAAATTAGCTGGATATGGCAGTACATACCTGCAATCTCAGCTACTCAAGAGGGTGAGGCCTGAGAATCTCCTGAACCTGAGAGGTAGAAGTTGTAGTGAGCTGAGATTGCACCACTGCACTAGGGCCTGGGTGACAGAGCAAGACTGTGTCTTTAAAAAAAAAAAAAGAAAGAAAAAAGAAAGAAAGAAAAGAAAAGAGTGGGTCCCGACTCTCAATCCAAGATAGGAACAGCTCTGGAGTGCAGTTCTCAGTGAGAACAATGCAGAGGCTGAGTGATCACTGCATTTCCAAATGAGTTTTTACTGCCCACAGACCAGGAGATTCCTAGCCTGAAAAGCACCATGAGTTTCCAGCACTGCTGTTTCAGCCAGCACCATGGGTTGCCACACAAAAACTCATACAAATCTGGGAGGCCATTTCAACTGGTGCCTGGAATCTCTGGGATACAGAGCTGCCCATTCAACTGAAAAAAAGGGGACTGAAACAGGGAGCCAGGTGATGCGACTCAGCGGGTCCCATGTTCACAAAGACCAGCAATCTGAAACACTCTGGATTGAGAGTTTTTCAGTGAGTGCAGCTGGATCTAGGTTGATCCAGCTCAGTGCGGGGAAGCAAGTCAGTCCACCATTATCAAGGCAGTCCACCATTATCAAGGTAGTCCACCATCACCAAGGCAGTCCGCCATTACCAAGGCAGTTCTAACTGTACCTCTGTAAACAAAACCACAAGGAAGTTCACACAGCAGCTGGGCAGAGCCTACAGCAGCTCAGCAGCACCTCTGCTGGCAGATTATGACTAGACTACCTCCTTGCTGGGCAGGGCATCTCTGAAAAAAGGCAGCAGCATGTCAAGAACTTATAAATAAAGCCCCACCTTCCCAGGACAGAGCACCTGGGGAAAAAGGAAGTTATGAGTTCTGCTGCAGAAGACTTAAATGTATCTACCCAGCAGCTCTGAACAGAATAACAGAGTTCCCAGCTCAGCTTGAGCTCCTATAAGGAACAGACTGTCTCCTCAAGCAGCTCCCTGCCCCCTGTATCTCCGAAGAGACACCTCATAAAGGAGAGCTCAGGCTGACATCTGGCAGGTACCCTTCTGGGACAAAGATAAAATAAGAAGAAACCAGCAGCAACCCTTACTGTTCTGCAGCTGCTGCAGGTGATCTCAGGCAAGCAAGATCTGGAGTGGACCTCCAGCAGTCCTATAGCAGAGGAGCCTGATTGTTAGAAGGAAAACTAAAAAAAGAAAGAAAGAACTTCAACATCAACAAAAAGGGGATCCATGCAGATACTCTATCCAAAAGTAACCAACTACAAAGGCCACAGGTAGATAAAGCCAGAAAAATGGGAAGAAACCAGTGCAAAAATGATGAAAACACTGAAAAACAGAATGCCTCTCCTCCTCCAAGGAACCAAACTCCTCACCAGCAAGCGAGCAAAGCTGCATGGAGAATGAGTCTGATGAATTGACAGAAACAGGCTTCAGAAGGTGGGTAATTACAAACTTCTCTGAGCTAAAAGACTATGTTCTAACTCAATGCAAAGAAACTAAGAACCTTGAAAAAAGGTTTGATGAAATGTTAGTGAGAATAAACAGCTTAGAGTATAATATAAATGACTTGATGGAGCTGAAAAACACAACAGAAGTACTTTATGAAGCATACACAAGGTTCAGTAGCTGAATCAACCAAGGAGAAGAAAAGATATCAGAGACTGAAGATCAACTCAATGAAATAAAATGAGAAGGCAAAATTAGAGAAAAAAAGAGTAAAAAAAAAAAATGAACAAAACCTCCAAGAAATATGGGATTACGTGAAAAGACCTAATCTATGTTTCATAGGTGTAACTGAAAGTTACAGAGAGAATAAATCCAAGCTAGAAAACACTCTGCAGGCTACTACCCAGGAGAACTTCCCCAACCTAGCAAGAGAGGCCAAGACTCAAGTCCAGGAAATACAGAGAACACCACAGAGATACTCCTCAAGAAGAGCAACCCCAAGGCACACAATCGTCAGATTCACCAGGATTGAAAAGAAGGAAAAAATGCTAAGAGCAGCCAGAGAGAAAGATTGTGTTACCCACAAACGGAAGACCATCAGATTCACAGCAGATCTCTCTCCAGAAACCCTACAAGCCAGAAGAGAGTGGGGGCCGATATTCAACATTCTTAAAGAAAAGAATTTTCAACCTAGAATTTCATATCCAGCCAAACTAAGCTTCCTAAGCAAAGGAGAAATACAATCCTTTATGAACAAGCAATTGCTGAGAGATTTTGTCACCTACAGGCCTGACAACCAGCTAGCATTAAAATGGCAGGATCAAATTCACACATAACAATATTAACCTTACATGTAAATGGGCTAAATGCCCCAATCAAAAGACACAGACTGGTACATTGGATAAAAAGTCAAAACTCATCAGTGTGCTGTATTCAGGAAACCCATCTCATGTGCAAGGACACACATAGGCTCAAAATAAAGAGATGCATGAAGATTTACCAAGCAAATGGAAAGAAAAAAAAGGAGGACTTGCAATCCTAGTCTCCATTAAAATGGACTTTAAACCAACAAAGATCAAAAGAGAAAGAAGAGCATTACATAATGGTCAAAGGATCAATGCAACAAGTAGAGCTAATGGTGGTAGATATATACACACCCAATACAGGAGCACCTTCTTAACAACCTACAAAGAGACAGACTCCCACACAATAATAACGGGAGGCTTTAACATTCTACTGTCAATATTAGAAAGATCAATGAGACAGAAAATTAACAAAGATATCCAGGACTTGAGCTCAGATCTGGACCAAGAGGACCTAATAGACATCTACAAAACTTCCCACCCCAAATTCACAGAATATACATTCTTCTCTGCATCACATCACACCTACTCTAAAATTGACCACACAAGTGGAAGTAAATCACTCCTCAGCAAATGCAAAAGAATGGAAATCATAACAGTCTCTGAGACCACAGTGCAATCAAATTAGAACTCAGGATTAAGAAACTAATTCAGAACCACACAACTTCATGGCAACTGAACAAGTGGCTCTTGAATATTGACTGGATAAACAAAGAAATGAAGGCAGAAATAAAGATGTTCTTTGAAACCAACGAGAATGAACATACAATGTGCTAGAATCTCTGGGACACATTTAAAGCAGTTTCTAGAGGAAAATTTATAGCAATAAATATCCACATGAGAACCACGGAAAGATTGAATATCAACACCCTATCATCAAAATTGAAAGAGCTAGAGGAGCAACATAAAAAAAAAAAAAAACTAAAAAGCTAGCAGAAGATAAGAAATAACTAATATTTGAGCAGAACTGAAGGAGATAGACACACACAAAAAAACTTAAAAATCGGTAAATCCAGGAGCTGGTGTTTTGAGAAGGTCAACAAAATAGACCACTAGCCAGATTAATAAAAAAGAAAAGAAAGAAGAAACAAATATTTGATTATCATAAAAAATGATAAAGGGGTTATCACCACGGATTCCACAGAAATACAAACTACCATCAGAGGTTACTACAAACAACTTTATGCACATAAACCAATAAACCTGGAAGAAATGGATAAATTCTTGGACACTTGCACCCTCCCAAACCTAAACCAAGAAGTTGAAACTCTGAAAGGAACAATTACAAGGGCTGAAGTTGGGGCAGCAATTATTAGCCTACCAACCAAAAATGCCCAGGTCCAGATGAGTTCACAGCTGAATTCTACCAGACACACAAAGAGGAGCTGGTACCACTCCTTCCAAGATTATTCCAAACAATACAAAGAGAGGGAATCCTTCCCAAATCATTTTATGAGACCAACATCATCCTGATACCAAAACCTGGCAGAGACTCAACAAAAAAAGAAAACTTCAGGCCAATATCCATGATGAACATAGATGCAAGAATCTTCAATAACATACTGGCAAACCGATTGCAACAGCACATCAAAAAGCACCATCAAGATCAAGTAGGCTTTATCCCAGGGATGCAAGGCTGGTTCAACATACACAAGTCTATAAATGTAATCCACCACATAAACAGAACCAAAGACAAAAACCACATGATTATCTCAATAGATGCAGAGAAGGTTTTTGACAAAATTCAACATCCATTTATGCTAAAAACTCTCAATAAACTAGGTATCCATCGAACGTATCTCAAAATAATAAAAGGTGTTTATGACAAACCCACAGCCAATATCATTCTGAATGGGAAAAAAATAGAAGCATTTCCTCTGAGATCTGGCACTAGACAAGGATGCCCTCTCTCATCCCTCCTATTCAGTATAATACTGGAAGTTCTAGCCAGAACAATTAGGCAAGGAAACAAAATAAAGGGTATTCAATTAGGAAAGAAGGAAGTCAAACTGTCTCTATATGCAGATGACCTGATTGTATGTTTAGAAGACCCCATCCTCTCAGCCCAAAATCTCCTTAAACTGATAAGCAACTTCAGTAAAGTCTCAGGATACAAAATCAATGGGCAGAAATCACAGGCATTCCTATAGACCAATAACAGACTAAAAGAGAGCCAAATCAAGGGTGAACTCCTATTCACAATTACTATGAAAAGAATAAAATACCTAGGAATACAACTAACAAAGGATGTAAAGGACCTCTTCAAGGAGGACTACAAGCCACTGCTCAAGGAAATAGAAGAGGACACAAACAGATGGAAATATATTCCATGCTCATGGTTAGGAAGAATTAATATTGTGAAAATGGCCATAGGGCCCAAAGTAAGTTATAGATTCAATGCTATCCCCATCAAACTACCTATGACCCTCTTCATAGAACTGGAAAAAAAAACAACACCTTAAACGGAACCAAAACAGAGCCTGAATAGCCAAGACAATTCTAAGCGAAAAGAACAAAGCTGGAGGCATCACACTACCTGATTTCAAACTATACTACAAGGCTACAGTAATCAAAACAGCATGGTACTGATACCAAAACAGAGATATAAACTAATGGAACGGAACAGAGGCCTTGGAGGCAATTCCACACATCTACAACCATCTGATATTTGACAAACCTGACAAAAACAAGCAATGGGGAAATGATTCCCTGTTTAATAAAAACTGGCTAGCCATGTGCAGAAAGCAGAAACTGGACCCCTTCCTGACACCTTACACTAAAATTAACTCCATATGCATTAAAGACTTAAACATAAAACCTAACACCATAAAAACCCTAGAAGAAAACCTAGGAAAAACCATTCAGGACATAGGCATAGGCAAGGACTTTATGACTAAAACACCAAAAGCATTGGCAACAAAAGCCAAAATAGACAAATGGGATCTAATTGAACTCCAGAGCTTCTATACAGCAAAATAAACAATCATTAGAGTGAACCAGCAACCAACAGAATGGGGAAAAATTTTTGCAATCTACCCATCTGACAAAGGGCTAAAATTCAGAATCTACAAAGAACTAAAACAGATTTACAAGAAAAAAAAAAAAACCCATTCAAAAGAAGGATGTGAACAGAC
The DNA here is from genome assembly GCF_048565385.1 of Saimiri boliviensis. Lineage (NCBI taxonomy): Eukaryota > Metazoa > Chordata > Mammalia > Primates > Cebidae > Saimiri > Saimiri boliviensis. Next base: position 71,622,227 of record NC_133449.1, on the reverse strand, counting down.
ACTTTTCAAAAGAAGACATATATGAGTCCAACAAACATAAGAAAAAAATGCTCATCATCATGGTCATTAGAGAAATGCAAATCAAAACCACACTGAGATACCATCTTATGCCAGTTAGAAAGGCAATTATTAAAAAATCTGGAGACAACTGATGCTGAAGAGGATGTGGAGAAATAAGAACACTTTTACACTGTTGGTGGGAGTGTAAATTAGTTCAACCACTGTGGAAGACAGTGTGGCAATTCCTCAAGGATTTGGAAATAGAAATTCCATTTGACCCAGCAATCCCATTACTGGGTATACATCCAAAGGATTATAAATCATTCTATTATAAAGACAAATGCACACATATGTTCATTCCGGCACTGTTTACAATAGCAAAGGCCTGAGACCAACCAAATGTCCATCCATGATAGACTGGACAAAGAAAATGTGGCACATATATACCATGGAATACTATTCAGCATAGAAAACAATGAGTTCTTGTCCTTTGTATAGACATGGATGAATCTGGAAACCATCATTTTCAGCAAACTGATACAAGAACAGAAAATGAAACACCACATGTTCTTACTGATAGGCGGGTGTTGAACAATGAGAACACATTGATACAGGGAGGGGAGCATCACACACAGTTCTGTTGGTGGGGGGACTAGGAGAGGGACAGTGTGGGGTAGGGGAGTTGGGAAGGGATAACATGGGGAGAAATGCCAGATATAGGTGATAGAGGGATGGAGGCAGCAAACCACATTGCCATGTATATACCTATGCCACAATCCTGCATGATCTGCCCATGTACCCTGGAACCTAAAGTACTATATATATACATTTTTTTGGAAAAAAAGGGATTAACACTTTCATTCATGTACCATATAAAAACATCGAACATACTTCAGGAAATATAAAATAATGGAATGTAGTCATTGAGGAAAGGCTGTTGAAGAGTAAGAGATTAATTTTTTTTTTTTAGCAAGCCATTAGCTTGGAGGAAATCCTCTGTCCATTGCAGTGCATCAGGTAAACCATCTCACCAAAATGTTTTGTGAAGGTGAAGGTGATGATGAAATTTCCTCTCCCTCCACCCATTTTACAGCATCAGCGGGACTCAAGATGTTCTCTGCAGTTTATTCACCAATAGAGTACTTTGGCTATTTTTTGGCATCCATTGTCCCTTTCTCTTGTTATAGTGCCTTAATTCTGGTTTGGCTTTCTATTTCTCCACCATGAAATTCTAAAGCTGACTTTACCTCCAGTCAAAGAATGATAAAGGATTAGCTTAGACCTATCAATACATTTCATATATTCCATCTCAGAGGCCACCATGATTGATTCAGGATGGGAATGCAACCCAGTTTTCCCAGGAAATGTCAGAATTCTTGCTTCTAGGTAAGAACCTCCTCAGGCTTCCATGGAAGCACTTAAAGAGAATCTCTCATTCTAGGTGATGTGCAGTGTGGCTGTGAGGCCAAGTTTATTGCAATCACTATACTATCATGAAGAATGAAGTCCCTGGAGGCAGGAAAGATACAGAGAATTGCAGAAAAATATGACCAGAATTTTTATCCATACATGTTCAAATCCTAAATTTTCAGTTACGTGAACCAGTAAATCCCATTTATAATTTAAGTCAATTTGAGTTGAGTTTTCTGTTAATTGCAACTAGAACTTAACTAGGAACACATAGCATTAATTGTGTCCTTTCCATAAGTCAATCACTATTATAAGGGCTTTATATTATTTCATCTTCACAACAGCCCTTGTGGTAGGTGTGGTTATCTCCAGTCTAAAGAAAGGAAATTGAATCACAGAGATGTTAAATAGCTTGTATAAAATTATAAACAGATAAGAGTTAAAACCATATTCAAATCCAGAGAATCTGAATCAAAACCCATGCTCTTAACAATTATGCTACAGTACTTCATTCATCTCCTTCAACATTAGGCAAAACTATAGCAAAACAGCCTAGAGATCTTAGTCTGAAAGATTCCAATGGAGGAGATATGATACTGATCATTGGTAATTGCTCTCTTTCTTGCTTGTGGCTAATTCATCCACTCAACATTTATTTTAAAAACATCTGTCCAGTGCTTACTGTGTCAGCCACTATGCCAAATACTGAAGATACAATCCCTACTCTCATGGAACCCACATGTAGTGGTGGAAACAGGCAATAAACAAACAAATATAAAATTTTGTATCAGATAGTGATAAATGCTATGAAGAAAATTAAGATAGGGTAAAGAGGGCCAAAGCCCTCTGGGAAAAAAATGATCACCATGGAAACAATTCACATAAATTTATCAGTATAATCAAGTTAAAGTTTCTAGAGGCAAACAACTAAAGATGAGAGGTGGGAAGGTATAGAATCACTCCATTCTAATCCACAAACAGATATTACAAGTTCAAGCATATAAGTAACATCACAGCACTTGACATAGTTTCTGTCTCTGTCACACCCACAGGTGGATATCAGGAAAACCAGATTCTCAGAATGGCATGAGAAAAATTGTAGAAGAGTACAATAAATCAAGGATGTAAGCATTCAGACAATCATGGCAAAAGGCCCACAAATGATCAGTTATCTTCTTGGTAGGATGGGTTTGATCCAGACACCAAATATCAACAACCAGAGCTAAGGATCAGCAGATGACTTAGTCCAGGAACTGTTAGAAAAACAGGAGATACCTGGGGTAAAGGGCAGGGGGAGACTGAGTGAGTATACATTGTCCAAGAAACATCATTTAAAAAGACAATTGTTCTCTCATTAAAAAATCAAAAATTAGATGTTGGTGAGGTTGCAGAGAAAATGGAACTCATGGGCTGTTAGTGGGAATGTAAATTAGTTCAGCTACTGTGAAGAGCAGTTTGGAGATTTCTCAAAAAAACTGAGTTGAACTACCATTCAACTTGACATTCCCACTACTGGGTACATACCCATAGGAAAATAAATCATTCTACCAAAAAGACCACATGTGCCCATATGTTCACTGCAGCACTATTCATAATAGCAGAGACATGGGATCGACCCAGGTGCCTATCAAGAGTGGACTGGATAAAGAAAAAGTAGTATATATGCCACCAAGGAATACTACACAGCCATAATAAAGAATAAGATCATGTTCTTTGTAGCAACATAGATGCAGCTAGAAACCATGATCCTAAGTGAAGTAACTCAGAAGAAGAAAAGCAAGTACTGCCATGTTCTCAGTTACAAGAGAGAGCTAAACATTGGGTATACATAGCCATTAAATGTGAAAAATAGACACTGGGCAATACAAGATGGGAGGGGTAAAGGGGTAAAAAAACCCCACCTATTGGGTACTATCCTCATTACTTGGGTGACCAATTAATTTATACTCTAAACTTCAGCATCATGCAATACACCTTTGTAACAAACATGCACGTGTACCCTCTGTCTCTGATTCTAAAATTAAAGTTGAAAAACAGGGAAAAACAATAGTGAACACTAAATTCAGTATAAGTTTGATCAGGAAAATATATACTTTCAATTTATTTTATGCCATCAGGATAGAGAATTAGTATCTGAACCTATAGAAGGTTGTTGTCATCAATTGGAGTTAAAGAGAAATAGCTGTTAGAAGAGCTTTTGATTCAGTTTAGGTATGAACAATGAGTCAAAAGAAGTGTTCTACTGGTTAAACCATTTGTATTAAGCAACAATTAGTATAAGCAAATGAGTAAACAATTAGCAAACAGTTTATTACTAAGTTGAAGTTTATCTTTACATCTTGTAATTGAACACACCTTGAAAGAGATTAATAATTATAGTTACTAATAGATTATTTAACTAGATTAGTAAGACTATTAAAAATGAAGCATGATCTGTTCTCTCCCAATTAACCATGTATTTTATATACTTACCTGTTCAAACCATAGGTCCGTAACAAAGGCACCAAAGCAGATTGTCCCAGTTAAAAGTACCCAAAAGGACATGGAAATTCTGTCATAATTGGCAACAGTAACACTCCTAGGAAGTCTAAATGATTTCACTGCCTTCCTGTACACTAAGGAGTGAGGTTCAGTTGCTACCCCAATTTTTGTGATTTATTTTTCAGTCAAAAATTGGCTTGAAACACTGTAATGCATGTTGAACCATCCACTTGAATTGGATGCCTCACTCATCATGAACTTTCTCCTTTTTATGCCTGAGGTTATTTACACTGACCTACATAAGTCATGGACTTGAATAATAGGTTCCAGGGCTCTCACAACCCAGCTCTAATCTGCCACTGCGTATTAAGAATGTCCTTGCTTACAAGTAGATTTGTGATTCCTTTTTTATTATTCCTCAGGTGGCCTTTAAAAGTTGCCTTTTAGATCAACAATAACCCACCAATTCTGGAGCAACCAAAGCCATACACAGGAAACAGAAGGAAGAGAAGATCTCTGGGTAAATCTGCAGATTAATCAAGGAAAGCCCAAGAAAGGGGCTCTTTAGTAGGTAGAGATTAAGGACCACAAGTCTGCCTCTCCCAACCTAGCGTGTTGAACATGGAAGGGAGAATAACCAAATAGGGTCTGAGAGCAGGTCCCATTAGGTGACCACTTCCTGCTTCCACTGCAAAACCACCCTCATTTATGGGAGGTAGGGAAGGGGTATAGAGAGAACCATTATTGTACATACACTCTGGAACATCCAGAGTCACTTTTCTTCCCTCCAACTAAAGCTGCAGCAGCAGGGAGCTCAGGAACTTCATTCTACCCAACTCCGTGCATGCGCAGAAGGAATAGTCACTGTCTTCCTTGTCTTCAGCCCCATCCCTGAGCCCCAGAAAATGAGCCTGATACAATTTTTCAGCTTCGGAGAATAGCAGAAAAGCCACCCAGGGTATGGGCTACATCATTGGCAGGGGCAGAATGGGCCTTGATCAAAAGGGCTTGTGGGTTCTGGGGCGTTCAAATCTCAGCTCCATCACATTCCAGCAATAAAACCTCGGGTCGATCAGCAAACTACATTTGGCCTATCCTAGAATGGATATAATCCTTGTGTGTAACTACCTCAAAGCATGATTATAAGGTTATAAGGAATGAATAAGTTTAAAATGCTACAGCAGTAACAACTCAATTCATTGTAACTACTGTCACTGTTAAGAAAAACTACAGAGCTCTCTGCTGAGAAAGCAATGGTCTCTATGCTCACCCTCCCTGCATATGCCTTAGGCCCTAGTGTATTCCTTGAATCACACAAGCCTACTCTTCTGATTGTTTGAAACTTCAGAATGACAATTTCACTTTATGAGCACAGAACATACTTATACAGTGCTGCTTCACTCATCAATTAATTAGGTTCCTGTCCCAACAGGATAGCAAGGTCTTCCTCAGAGAAGGTCATGAGTCTTGCTTCTGTTGGACCAGTCCAAACTGAACTTATAGCACTTTTCACACTGGGTTCTAATGGTCTGTTTTCATGTCTGTTTTCCCACTGACTTGCCATCTCTTTAAGAATAAAGGTTCTGTCTTACAGACTAGTTTTGTCTCCAATGACTAGCACGATGTCCGCAGCATAATCAATAAATGTTAAATAAATGTTTTTGAGGTGAGAATGTAAATAGAGTAGATGTTATTATAGCATAAGATACATTTCTTAGGATGTGTTTATAGATGACCCATGTGTATCCTCATGCCTTGGACAGGGTAGCCTGAGAATGCACAAGGAAATCAATCAAGAAATTACTAAAGTCCTTCTTCTCTTTCTCGCTCTTTTTCATTCTCCCCTCACATCTCTTTCTTTCTTTCCTCCTTTCCTCCCTTTCCTTCCTTTCCTTTCTTCCTTTCTTCCTTTCTTCCTTTCTTCCTTTCTTTCTTTCTTTCTAGTTGAGAGGTTTCTGTAAGAGGTGCAGGTGACTTGGTAGGATAAGGTACAGGTGACTGGCTTTGGCAAGCCATATCTATCTCACATTATCACAAATGCCTAAGGTTGTTTTTCTTACAAACTATCCAACTGAATGGAGAGCACCAGACTTTATTTTGGCTGGGCTGGGGAATAAGGAGAGCCCCTGTTCAAGGCCATTTTGATACGAAGATCTTTTCTAGGTCAGGCAAAATAGGAGAGCATGCTGACCCCTGGAGAAAGAGTAACATTTTTGGTAATTATGTAAAAGGACTTGATTCCTTGGTGGCCAGCCTAATAATCTGATATTGGTTTCCTTCCCAAAGCAAATTGAACAACTCAGTCCTTTCTTCCAACCATATCATAAACGTGCTCATCAAACATCTAGAATCCTAGTCAGCTCTTTTCTGCAAAATTTTCTTTTCTCCAAAGTTTTCTTGAGCTTTCAGAGGGACAGGCAAAGGAGATACTATAAATGAAAGCACAATCCAGGTTATAGTTACATTTTCCTGTTGCCAGAGAGACTGGCACAGGTAACACATAAATCAGAATAAGCAAATAAATCTGTCTTTTCATGCCTACCATTGGCCAGCAAGGCTCAAGCTGTGAAAGTGATGTTTAGAATAAGCTGCCTCAGGTTTACAGACACTTGGGGCACTTTCGCTTGTTAACCTTTCTGCCTCTCCCCAGCACAAAGAGGACCTCCTCTTGACCCAAGACCGGGTAACATTTCTGGGTCTTCTTTGCTTACTACAGCCACACCTTTGAGCCAATTTATTAGGAATACTTTTTTTTTTTTTTTTGCCTTCAGCTTATCAACAAATAATATATTTTAAGGGTGTACGTATTTTACATATTTTAATAAATCTATCTAGCAGGAAGACCAGAATTCATATTCACTTGGGAGTATCAAATTTCGCCTTTTATTTTTTTTTTTTGAGATGGAGTCTCACTCTGTCATACAGGCTGGAGTGTAGTGTCACAATCTAAGCTCACTGCAACCTCTGCTTCCTGGATTCAAGCGATTCTTCTGCCTCAGCATCCCAAGTAGCTGGGATTACAGGGACTTGCACTACCATGCCTGACTAATTTTTTTTTTAATTTCTTTTTATGGAGATGGGGTTTCACCATGTTGGTGAGGCTGGAAATGTTTACATGTTTACTTTTAACATTATCTTTGAATGATTATATATTATGGTTTGTCCATATAGCGCCACAGGGATACATAGATAGTTTTAAATATATATATATATATATATATATACACACACAAATTGAAACTGGATTCCTGTTACTGGGTGACACTGCTTTAGGGTACCAAGTATTAATATATATCTTATTAATTAATCCTATAATTACCTTCTGAATAATTCAATAATATTGCATTTTCTTAAAAGTGTTAATTTGTTAAATGTAAACATTTTTAAAACCTGTTACAATTCTTTGTAATGTTGTTTTGACATATCTTCATTATATACGAAAATTCAAAGGAATTTGTTTTAAAAATGAAAAAAGAAAAAAATACGCCCCTGTCTTCACTCATGCTGAGAGGTACTGCTAGTAGGACCCTCAGGCTGTGACCTGAATTTTGAGGGGTCCTGTGCTTTGTTTGTCAAAGAAGCAGGGCACCAACTTGGACTCAGAGGTCTTTTGCAGTAACTAAGAGCTCTGCTGGACAACTTGAGGCTCAGTTCTGTTTCTTCTTTCTACTCTGTCCTCTCAGGACTCACAAAAAGCAGACAACTAAACATTTTAAATAAGTAACTTGAAGAACTATATGATGTTGAGCCATTCAGCTTTTTTTTTTAATAAATTTTTTTTAAAAGCTGAATAAAAAAAGCTGAATGGCTCAACATCATATAGTTCTTCAAGTTTTTTTCTGAAAAAAGATAATTCTGTGGATTCTAAAAGCAAATGGTGGACTATAACATAGGAAATGAGGCACTAAATTTCTATTAATTCATAAAAACTAAAATAGAATCCATTAAGCATGGTGGGGCATCGGTGTGAAAGGAGATGTAAATTATCCATGATCATGCTTGAAATGCAAAACCTGATCATGTTTGGCATCGGGCCAGCTCCCATTAAAGTAATTATTTTTAATCATCAGCACTTGGTGACATGAATACTCATATTTGTTCATTTACTGAGAAAAGCACTTTATATTGTAAATAGAAAGGATGGAAAATATACATTTGGATTTTAGAACAAATAGTAATGATAATTCTTGCTTTTTGATGCTCTTCTCTTTGATAAAGCCAGAAAAAAGTCTGTTTCCATGTGGCTGATATGTGGTCCCCATATAAATGTCAGTGGGGGCATATGTGAGCTTATTTTTATGTCCTATTTTTAATGGGATGGTAGGTCCTATTCTTAAATGAAGATTGGGGAATAGAGGATTTCTGGTTGTTTCTTTCATGGTAACCAAAGGAGACTAGAAAATGGCTATTAAAATGTACCCTAAGAACTGCCACAAGCACTCTTGGAAACCTGAAAACAAATAATTGCTTTCATTCTACCTCAGTTTACCGGCTTCTGCTAGGATTTGAGAGGTGAATCACATTTACCAGGGAGTCAGGGGCCAGAAGGATATTCTAGACAAGGCAAAAGGACATGCAAAAGAGTCTAGGAAGCAGCCTGGTGTGTGTCAGAGGAAAGAGACGTGCCATGGTAGGAGGAGGATCGACCCCTTAGTCCGTGGCTTCCGAACATAAGTGCACAGAGAAAAAAATCATTCAAATCTGCTTAACATTGCTGCTTTCTACATCTTACCTACTCCCCTTCTCCTGCAAGATTCACATTCTGTTGTCCCAAAGCAGAGCTCAGGAATCTGCACTTCCGTAAGCACAGCCTTACACCGTGTCCCGGGCCCCTCACTGATATGGAAGCAGGTGGTCTCCCTTTGGGTCATCCGGTAGTAAGTGACTGGGGCCCTATGAAGGGTTTTGCACAGAACAGCTATCTCTTCCTTGACAATTTGGAAAATTGACTTCATGGAGCAAAATGGAAAGCAGGAAGACTGGTTAGTGTAATAACTCAATTATTTCAGCAGTGCCAAGGATGGAAAAGAAGCAACAAGTTTGAGAGATATTTGGTAGGGAAATTTGAGAAGATATGAAGGCTGATTACATGTGAGGTCCAGGGAGAAAAGTTAAAGATGACCCTAGTACATCTGGCCCAGAGGACTGGGGAGGTGAGAGGATGCTATCAATCAAGGCAAAAGGAAGAAAGGAGAGCTTTCTTTCTTCTATTGTCTTCCGGGGGATGGGATTGGAAAGGAATCTGTGGGGGATGAATGTACTGCTGGACAAATTATCAGAGATTCATCTGTGAGTCACATTGGTGGAGGGCATGAAGTAAGTCTGAAGTTCCTGAAGATGGTGCAAGCTTGAGAAGCAAATTTGAGAGTCATCAGTTTATAATCAATGTGTGAAAAAGAGTTTACCTGGGAAAATTTGTAGGGAAGACCAGAAGGAACATTGATTTTTATATAAGAAAAGATTGCAAGAAACCCACCATCTCCTCTTGCCTCAGGAAAACCCCATGCTTCAGGATTTCTTTTCCTATCAATTTCCCACTTGTGTGTGAGCCTTCAAACCAATCCTAAACTTAGCAATTTTCATTGCCAAGGAAAATATAATGTGCTCTTTTTGATATAAATGTAATTTAATAAAAAACAATGCCATTAATTTTTCAACCTAGAAAGCTCCCTCCGAACTTTTAGGTAAGCCTCTTGAAAATTTTCTTCTAATTTACTCTGTTTCTCAGATATTCATATATAGGATAAGTAATTCTTTGGGTTTTTGTTTGTTTTGATGTGTATTTTTTTCTGTAATTTTTCTGGACTTTGTTTTTTCTATTGCATTGTTATTTTATCTCAATAGTTTCTACAACTTCCTGCTTTATTTTTTTTTTTTTGACCATGACAATGATGTTATTGTAGACTTTTTTTCCTTTTAGTTAGTCACAATTGTATGGGCTAGCCTGGAAAAGTATCATATGTAGTAAATTCAATTGTAATTGGTGGCTGCTGGTATCTGGGACTATCACTAAAGACTATTTTTAAATAACATAATGTTATTGTCCACAACTGCAATCTAATAGGGTTTACTACACTTTTTTTTTTTAACAAAATATTAGTTTTGAAGAAAAGCAGCTTGACTTCATAGGAATAGAATGCCTCATTAGAAAAAACATGTTTGGACAGAAGTGGCTGAGAAATACAAGCATAGGATTTAACAGAGGATGTTAAGGTTGGAAAGAAAAATTCTACCTGCATTTTCCCATATGTGAAAACAGCATGGCCAAAGTCTGGGGAATAGACCTCAGAGACCAACAGGGGTTCCTACTCTTATGGCCCCCACAAAATCCTTATGATGCTGCCCTCAAATCATTCTATTAAAAATATTAATTTTTACTCATTAATTCTCAGGGTAGCTCCTGGTCCTGTGTTAAAGAAGAAAGGGGACTTATGCCTAGCAAAGAACATTAAGCTCGCTTTTTATCCTTTCATTTTCAAGTTCTTGGGCAAGAAGCCAAAGAGCTAATGTGAGTGTTCAAAAGAGAGGTTCAGGGTAGGGGATTGGAGATGGGATTGAGGGGGGATGGATTTTTCACAGTAAGGACTTGGCCTTGCAGAAGTCACCTCTTCCCATAATTTATCCCGTCTCTTTCTATAAGCTAAATTACCTTAATCTACCTCAATACCAATATTTTCTGTGCTGTCTTTGGACCCATGCATATGAACTGGCCCATGGCTTTACAAGTATGCTCTCCTTTCTCATTGAAAAATAAACCTAACTCCATGTCATGTGTAGATTGTAGATAGAATCCTTTATATTAATTTACTTACCCTCTCTCAATAGCAGAACCACAAGCCACTCCCTCTTTTCTGCTATGACATGAACTGGATGATGTCTTTGGACAGCTGTGTCTCTGAAGAGGACAGTGCTGTGAACGGGGCTGGCTGCTGCTACCTCCTTGACTTTCAGGTTTGGGGATGGAGGGGCATCCTCTGTATCCCTGTTTTATTCTACAGCAGCTGTACAGACAAGCACAAGCCTTCTATTCTGGAAGAGGTTCACAATAGAGCTCTGTCCTAGACAAGTAGAGGAAGCATCATTTTTTGTGCTACTCTACAGTAACAAAACTCTTATTTTAAACATTTTATTTACTCTTGTTTTAGAGACCTCCCCAAATTTTATGGGTAATATTTTATTCATCTAACATGTTCTTGACATGTATCTGACAATTTCAGGCAGTTAAGTACCATATTTCTATTTAGTCAACTAGTAACTCCATTGCTTTACCAAAAGAACCCCACCAAAATTTATCCCTTTTCCATCCTATTAGTCTCTTCCTTTCTTATTTTTCTCATTTTGTCTCACTCGTGTGTGTGTGTGTGCGCATGTGTGTGTGTGCGCGCATGCGTGTGTGTGTGTGCGTGTGTGTGTGTGTCTCTAGAAAAACAATCTGCCAGAAATTTTAAGCAATTGGGTTTATTGAGGTGTGATTTACATGCAATGAATTCATCCTTTCTAAATTACGCAGATTGTTGTGTTTTGAGAAACACACAGTCATGTAGCAATCGCGATGTGAAATATTTGAATCACCCCAGAAAGCTTTCTCCTGTCCCTTTGTACTCAATCTCTTTCCCCAACCCCAGCCCCAAGCACCACTGATCCCATTTGCTTTTTCCATATTACCATATAAACAAAACCATACAGTATACAACCCTTTGAATCTGACTTCTTTTACTCAGCACAATGCATTGGAAACTTATCTATATTTTTCCACACATCAGTTCCTTTATATTGATAAGAAAAATTCCATTGAGTGGCTAGACCACCATTTGTTTATTCACTGAAGGACACTTGGGTTGTTTTCAGTTTTTTTGAATTTAGAACTGAAGCTACAAGTATTTGCATTCAAATCTTTATGTGCATAGCTTTTTTAAAAACAGTTGATGCATTAGCTTATGTGGATGTAGGAAAGCAAATATTGAAGGAGAAAAATCTAACATGTATTTTTGGAGACAGGCTGAGACTGGGAGAGAAAGGAAGAGAGAGAGTTTGTACATAAGCTTGTAAAAGAAAATGAATGTTGGAAAGTTTGTCTGTGTTTAGAGCATTTATTGCTAGGAGGAAGGTGGAAATGTAAACAGATTGGCAGTAGTTGGTGGGACCAATGTCATGCTGTCTCAGAGAGATACAGTTATGTAGTGAGGTGCTGTGATGCAAAAATACTTGTTGAGTACATAAAAAGATAAAAAAATGGAATTCATATCAGCTAGGCACTGTGGCTCACACCTGTAATCTCAGTGCTTTGGGAGGCTGTGGCAGGAAGACTGCTTGATTCCAGGAGTTAGAGATCATCCTGGGCAAGAAAGTGAGATCTCATCACTACAAAAAATAAACCAAATTGGCCAGGTGTTGTAGCATATGCCTGTAGTCCCAGCTACTGGGAGACTGAGGTGGAAGGATCCTTGAGCCCAGAACGTCAAGGCTGCAGTGGGCCATGATCACACCACTGCACTCCAGCCTGGGCAATACAGCAAGATCCTGTCTAGGGGGAAAAAAAAGAAAAAAGAAAGAAAGAAATCCGTGATCACTGACACAAGGGGTTGGTTTTATTTGAAGGACTGAATAGAGGGTTCTGATTTTGTGAAAAGAATTTCAGATACATGGTTTTCTAGTTTTCAAAGGACAAAATAAAATACACCACAAACATTACACTACAGATAATTAATCTTTGTTGAATCTAAATTATGAACATAGAAACTCAAAGACCCCTGGATTTTAAGTACCATAGATGAAATGCTGTCCAGCTCTGGAGATACCCTGAGCATCTTTCAGTTTATCTCTTGGTTTCCCAGGAGTTTCACTCTGTTGGTGGTACCAGCCCTCTCCTACTCTCCACAAGACCCAAACCCACCACCACTCTGGACACCCTGATGACCCAGCCTCCTACCTCACTGTAGTGACTGAGGCAATCTCTCACAAGTTCTCTTACTATTCTATTGAACATCTCTCCTCTTCTTTAACAGAACTTCCTTTCTCCCTTCATTTCTGTTATGGGTGAAGCACTATGGAAGGACCTTCTCATTCATGAGAAGGAACTTCTCATTCAAACCAGGATACTTCTGAGAGTAAAATGACACACAAGTAACATTTCCACAAACACGCAATGTGCTAGAACTGTATGGGCACAATGTAAAACTGTCCTGGGCGAGCCGGAACCTGTTGTCACCCTGGAAAGTAGAAACATTCTTTGCCCAGCATGCTTTTCTGCCTCTGCTTTGGTCATACTTTATGTCTTCTCCAGGGCTTGGTTCCACCAATTTATTTCCTCTTATTATTTCTCAGTTTGTCCATTAGTTTATTCACTTAATATTCAAAAAGTACTTATTAGGTCAAGGTTGTCTCTGGCAATTTTTTTTTTTTTTTTTTTTGGAGATGGGGTCTCATTCTGTTGCCCAAGCTGAAGTTCAGGGGACTCGAACTCCCAAACTCAAGCGATCCACACACCTCAGCCTCCTGAGTGGCTAGAAGTACAGACACATGCAATCATTCCCAGTTTATTTTTTTATTTTTATTTTTTAGAGACAGGGTCTCAGTATGTTGCCCAGGCTGGTTGCAAGCTCCTGGGCTTAAGTGATCCTGCCTCCTCAGTCTCCTAGAGTGAATCACCACATTCGACTGACAATTCATTTTTAAAGGTAGCTTAGGAGCTCATAATTTTGTTCAGCATTCCCTCTCTCACAGAATGTGAAGGATTACAAAATTTTTACCATTCTAAATGATCTCTGCCACATCCTCATTATCTCTACCATCAGATGCATTCAGTGTACCATCACCTCTCCGATTTTGTGGTAGCTTCCTAACCAATCTTCCCTGCTTTCTCAATTGCCCCCACTAAATCCACTCTCCATATAGCAGCCAAAGTAATTTTCTAAAGTACAAGCTAGATCACATATCTCCCCTTTCAAAATCCTTCAATGACTTCCCATTGTAGTTGGAACTAAATCCAGCCTCCTCACATGCCTGACAAAGTCCCTCTTGGGTGGCCAATGCCAACCTCACCTCCATCAACATACTACTGCCACCTTCTTCCCCACCTTCCTACGCCACCCACCTCCTTGGGTTACTCCTCTGTAGTTTCCTGGACTTCTGTCCGTTCTTCAAATGCGCCAACCTCTTTCCTCCCCAAAGACTTTTACATTTGCTGTTTCCTATACCTGTGTGTGTATTCTTTCTTTTTGGAAAATTATCTCTTTTATAGCTTTCAGGTCCTAGTTTAAAGGTCATCTCTTAAGAAAAGCCTTCCCTGACTATCATCTGACTGTCATAGTTTTCCTGTTTATTTTCTTCATACCACATTCAACAGTCCCTAATTATCATCTTTATTGATTTGGTTACTTATTTACCACCTGTCTTTCCTATGAGAGTGCAAGCTCTATGAAGGCAGAGGTTATATCTGGCTTGTGTATTCCTGCATCAACCCATCCTTACAGTACCTGGAACCTGCTGGATGCTTGATAAATACTGAGCAAATAATTGCAAGTTATAAAAGACTTAATTTATAAAGTCTTCAGGTATAGTCTTAATTTGTAGAGAAAAATTTTCTAGAAATGGGATTTTTGATTCAAAAGGATTATACTTTTTTTTTTTTTTTTTGCCTTTGACATGTATTAACCTCTAAAGAAATTTTGGTAATTTATATCACCTCCAGCAGTATGGGTGTTAATTTACCACTTAATGTTTATTTTGTCAGATAGGTAGGTGAAAATTGTATCTTTCTACTGATATCATTTGCATTTCTTTGATGATGAGTGAAATTAAATGCCTTCTTATAATGTGGGACATCTGTATTTCTTTTCATACTCTGTATGCGTGTGTTAATTGCCTATTCTTATCCATTTTTTAGAAAGTTCGCCAATTAAAAAATTTTGATTTTTATGAGCTCTATTAGGGACATCAAAATTTGTCTATTAAAATGTTGCAAATATTTGTCTAGATTACCACTTAACTTTTAACCTTGTTATATTTTCTAACAAAGAAATTTTAAATGTTCACGTAGTTGAAGAAATCAGTCTTCCTTTGGGACTTCTACTTTTAGTCTCATGGAAAGCACTTCCTCATCCAAAGACCATATGAGTATTTCCTCTTCATATTTTAATGACTTTATTTATCCATATGATATACCTCTAATATGTAATGTATTATATTTAAATACTTTTAAAATGGTGTTTTTATAAGGCAGATTTAATTTCAGTTTTTTCAACTATCAAAATTCTTTATTGAATAACTCATCCTTGCCTCAGTACTTTAAAATACCTTGTTTATCATATTAAAATCTTTTATAAATGGCTCTAATTCTGAATCCTTCATTTGGCTCCATGAGTTCCTTTGGCTACTCTCGCACTGTTTACCATACTGTCTTACTACAGCTTGAAATTGTTAATATATAGGAAGACACCTTTCTCCTTACTGCTTCATTTTTTTGGTCATTTTTCTTTCCTTTTCTTTTCTTTTTTTTAAGAGATGGTGTCATTCTGTCACCCAAGCTGGAGTGCAGTGGTGCCATTGTAACTCACTGCAACCTCAAACTCCTGGGCTCATGTGATTCTCCCATCTCAGCCTGCTGAG
Organism: Saimiri boliviensis; assembly: GCF_048565385.1. NCBI lineage: Eukaryota > Metazoa > Chordata > Mammalia > Primates > Cebidae > Saimiri > Saimiri boliviensis. The sequence goes on along the minus strand of NC_133449.1, from coordinate 71,606,729 downwards.
TAGATCATGCCACAGGCACACACTACCATGCCTGGCTAATTTTTGTTTAAATTATTTTTTGTAGATTTTGGGGTCTCACTGTGTTGCCCAGGCTTGTCTCAAACTCAAACATTTATTTATACAGGTAATCTTAAATATCATGTTTGTCAAATTTCACAAAAATCTGTGGAGCACTTTGAAAAGAATTGCATTCCATTTATAGATTAATATAGGTATAACTCACCTTTAATAAGATGAGTCTTCTCGTTTAAAAATACGGTAATTTAAAGATTTGTGGAGGTCTTCTTTATAATCTTGCTGACGCTTAAGATTTGTAATATAATTCTTACTAGTTTGTGATTTTAAAAATTTTGTTTGCTACTTTGAATAGATTGCTTTTTTCCTTGCATTTTTTAAACAAGTTATGATTGTGTGGGAAAGCTATTATTTTAGTACACATATTTTTGAAAATGGCCAACTTGTTTACCTTCTTACTCAACCTTAAAGGTTTTTCTCTTGTGTTCCTTTCCTGGTTGAAAAGAATAGAATTAGAAAAGAGTGATAAATTTGCCTCTTTCTTCCATCCTCACTTCATCACAGTTGTTCTGAAACACTTTTGTTCTCACACAGGAGCAAGAGCTTCCTCAAGTTCCTCCCCATTTCTGTTACTCTTCACTCTAGTTTACCCTATATAACACTGATAGATCTAACCACTCTCTATTCAACAATATCCAGAATGTTCTCTTTTTCATTCTCTTATTTCTCAAATCTTTATTGAGCACCCAGAATGTGCCAGGCAATGCCAGCAATCAATAAAACCAATATGATCTTTGCCCTATGAGTTTTCCATCTAGACAGAAGAATGACAATGTTAAACACACCAACCAGCAAGTAAGCATACAGCTACAAATGGTAATGAGTGCTTTTACAGAAAAGAGCAGGCATTCCTAGCAGAGAATTCCAGGTTGGCAAAGTCCCTAGGAGCACATAATCTTTCAACTGTGACAGGCGAGGTGAACAGAATTTGGCCAAGGGAAAAGCAGGAGAGTATTTCCGAAAGATGGAAAACAGGTGCAAAGACCCTAAGGTAGAAAAGAGTGTGGTACTTTTGAGAAACTGGAGAAGCCAGTGTCACTGAAGCCCGGTAGTAGTGGGTCTGTAGTAAAAGGTTGGCCTGCCTGATCAAGTTTGAGGTGGGTCACCTCAAAGATTTTGAGTTTTATCCTAAGTGCAATGGGAAGCCATAGAGGGGTTTAAGGGTGGAAATAAACTGATAATGTGATCTGCGTTTCTGAAGGCTCTCTCTGCTCCTAGATTATCTCATCATTTAAGCCATTATAGATTTGTATTTACTCCTTATGCCCAAGGTATCAGCTAGGGATTAGTCCTTGCTTGCTAAAAACTTATTGACTTATGATCCACTTCAGGAATTCACTAAACATTTATTGAGCATCTAATCTTTTGTCTAGCATTCTGATAAGTACTAGGGATATACATATATGTAAGAAAAGATCCCTCAGGGAGTTCACACCTAATGGGGAGGGAGAGAGGACTAAATGTAATTAAGAGTCCATTCAATTTGATGCTTACTCCAACAGTTATACATAATACACTACAGAACCAAAATTAAAGGGGCCATAATTCTGATGCAAGCCAGAGTGCAGGAGAGAGGCAGGAGAGATCAGAGATGGGACAGCATCACAAAGGAAGTGATGCTGAAGTGGAATCTTGACAATTAAGTTCCTTAAAACGAAGAGGTAAAAGAACAGTCTGTACTTCTCTCACAGGAGTGAAGGAAAGAATGAGCCATTCAAGGCAATGATAAGTATGTCAGTAGACAGATTTTAGAGAGCAAGTGAGAGCAGGAAAGATGAGGCTGAACCTGTGGATAGGGATATAAAAAAGGAAGGGGATTGTATCCCCTGAAAGATGTTTATTTTCTCTAGGAGGAAATGAACATCATTGAAGGATGCTAAATAGGAAAGTGAAATCCTCAGATTTGTTTTTATAAATATATAAATCTGGGGGTCTGTAGGGATAGCAGAAACTATTAAGACAAGTGAGAAACAGAGAGCCAGGGATGTGGTGAAAGAAATGGAGAGGAGGGTAGAGGTATGAGCAATGCCAGGTCTCAGGACAGGTCCTAGACTGTGGCGTGAGATAGAAGGAACCTGAGGACTCCATAGTAAATGAGGAAGATATTGACAAAGATGCATTAGATGGTTGGTTTAGGGGGAAAAGAATAAGTGCATCTGAGAACATGTTGCTTTAAGGGAGGGTCTGGCAAACTTTTTCACTAATATTTCAGTCTTTGTTGGACATGTGGTCTCTGCTACAGCTACTCAACTCCCTTTGTAGGATGAAGGTAGCCATAGATGATATGTAAATGATGGGTGTGGTTATATTCCACTGTAATGGGTACAGGGAGTGGGTGAGATTTACCCCCCCTTGTGTAAGACATCTGGGGGACTTCCAGATGCAGATGACTGCTAGGTATTTGGATAAATCAATCTGAAACTCAGGAGAGGAACTCAAGTTTAGAGAACAAAGTTCAGGAGAAGTCAGTACATAGATCATAGGTCACTCACCGAGAGTCCAAATCCCACCTAGTAAAGGTGATTTGTTGGGTCAGAAAAGCATATATATTACTTTAAATTTGAATGCCGTCAGGCAGGTAAGAGCTGCCACGAGCCCTACCATTCCTTACTATAGCTCTCTACCAACTCATGTTTTTATGTTTCCTTTCCATTCCTTGTTGTCATTTAGTTTTCAACACATCATACTGATAACACTCAGTTTTGGGAGTAGAAAAGGATGGTCAAATACAAAACTTGAAGAGTATCAACATTTAAACAGGAAGAAGTAGAAGAATTTGCAAAGAAATAGCAAGAAAGGATGACCTTGGTTTGAAACATAAAGGGGTTAGAATGGAAAAATGTTCTATCATCAAAAATTGGTGAGCAATAAAGTGCTTCAAGACCTAGGTCAAATGCTGCCTTCCTGTGCAGCCTTTGGCAGCTATCTTGAAGTTTCTACAAATTAGAACCCTAGCCTTCATTGATGTACCCTTCCCAACAAAACTCAGCATTTGCCCTCTATTATATTGCTTGACTATATTGCTCTCTTAGAGCCTCTTATTGTATTGACCTTTGGCTCCCCAATGAGTTTATAAATCCCTAGAAGTCTGAGGCTCCTTGTTTCCTACACTATAGTGTTTCCTACAAATTCTAACACGGTAATAAATGCATCATCAGCATTCACCAAAGAATCATTGATTGGATATGACTTGCTTTCAAGATAGCAACTTTACTGGTTGGTGCTTTAAGGAAATATCATGTTTGATTTCATATTTTATGTTTTGAGCTTCAATTGTCTGATCAGGTTCTCCACAGTAGCCTCCCCACTCTCCCCACAAGTGTTAGGTCCCACTCTCGACCAATCTATTATCCATTGGCAATCTCCTGTAATACTAGAACCAATCCAACCTACCACACGTGGAGTTTCTGTCAAGTACTCTACTTTCTTTTTGATGACTTATTTCCTACTTATTTTTTTCCTATGCATTGCCCTTTTGAAACAAAAGAATTATTTAATGGTTTTTACAAAAAGTGTGCATAAAAACAACTTCCCTCAATTTAACCAAAATAGTACTTAGTATATCTTCAAACTGCTTTTCTGGTAAGAACTAATTCCATTGCTTTTTAAAGAATCCACACTAAACAGTTAAGCAACTGAAACTCCGCTGGGAAGCTGGGGAGGCTGAACCTGTAGGTTAAGGGCTGGCCAAACATTCCTGAAAAAGTCACTGCCTCAGGCTTTGTGAAGCTCTTTCCACAGGGCTCCTATCATTCCTCAACACCTGGACTCATTTTAACAGACTCCACATTAGACACAAGACTCAATGTAGAAACAGTTTGTGCCAAAAGTATTCTATTTGGAAACTTTCCATGGAGCAATTTCCTCCATTTTAAATGGTGAATTTACCCTTTCCAAAGTACAAAAGTGGCCCTTGCCTAATAAACCCTCTTAGAAGTAGACTTTCATGTCTAGTGATATGAAAATTAGTGCACATGTTGGGAGTTTACTTACCTTCATATAACTCTTTACTGACAGATATTCAAATATGAGAATAGAAAGCAAAAATTATCAGACATTCAAATTTGAGAATAGAAAGCAAGATTGCTGCTTCATGGAGTTAACACACTAATAAAATACCACTCAAATTCTATACCATTCAAGAGTTACAGCATCTTCTTGCCTAATAAGGTGTATCTCACATGAAATACAAAGACATCTTTTTGGAGCATAGCAACTCACTTAGGGTTCTAGAGATAAAACAGCTCTCCTTCTGAATAATTTGTAAATCTAAAATATAATAGAAGAAGAGACATGTATTAATAAACATGAGCCTAACCTTTCAAACACATTTCATTGTACTGTATGCCCACAGCAGCTGGTAACCTTCTGACATTCTTATCTTCTAACTTTTTGTTTTCTATCCATCTGTTAAGTATTAAACGATGTCAATTGTGGCCTCACAACTCTAGCTGTACCCCCATCAAACTAGACTAAATAGACCTAAATTCAATTACTACATTAAGATATATTCTGCCTTACTGAAAAACAAAATATCTCCTTTTTACTTTAAATCAAAAGGCATGCTAGAGCTATGTCCCTTCTGATAACTGCAGCTTCTGAGAGGGAAGAGGTAAAGCCGGAGGTGCATGCATTTCATCTTACATACTTTCTATGAAACTTGCTCTTAGGAACATAACTCCCTCCATCTGAGATGTTATCAAAGGTAGCTGAAGAACTTGCTTATTTTGACCATGATTGTATCATGCAGAGTCAAAGACAGCAAACTGAGGATGTGCTGGGAAACAGTTTGAAGGTCCCCAGGAGCAGGGAAGGTCCTCTGGCTAAAAAGCTCCCATTTTATTCCTATTCCACATGGCCTGTTGTGGAATTGTCAAAAGGATTCCTCCAGGACAAGGCATTACTATATAAATTTGTTTAATACAGATACTTGACAGAAATAAGCCACAATGATTGTACATTAGCAAATGTAATCCACCAAATCCAATTGCCACTATTCAGTGGCCATCCAGCTGCCCCACCCCAACTCCATGAAAGAAGCTACAACTGGAGGAGCAGGGAAATGAGAGGTATTCGTTTATGGGCTAACTAACCAGTAGGGCTGCGTACTAGTCAGGATGGGAATAAACGACATTTTAGGTGGGAATAGCTGACATTCTAAGACTGTTATTGCTGTAAGGAGGACAAGAAACACTTGCTGTCCATTCAAGATATGAGATAAAGTTTCCTTTTTTAAACTAGTTCTTTTAAAATATAAAAGAGGATTGGGCATAGCAAAAGTATGAGTCACATGTAAATGTCTGAAGTTTGGGAGACACTGACATTAAAGAAAATGAAGCCCCGGAAGACAGCTTTGGTTGGCCTTTAATTTTCTACTAACTGACCTGACCCTCTCAGGCATTTCTCTAGGGCCAGCCCCAGGCTTGTGAGCTGGGAGCTATACATCTACTTGGTTAAGTGGCAATAAAAGAGATGTCTGCTTTTCCTCGACCTACCCCCAGTTCCTGCACCCTCTTGGGTGTAGTGTAGACCAGATTTCTGTTGAGCCACAGGATTGTGCTGCTGTCATGGTTCAATCCTAATGTTAAGATCCCAGAACTCCTAACAGAGAAAGCCAAGCTAAGATAGGCATCATCTTATATGTGAGTTCCCCTGGGTGAGCACACCCAGCCAGGACTCCCTTTTCGGAAGAGGCTATGCCTCTAGATCATGGTCTCTGTGCCTTTCAGGCCCATGGGGGTGACCTTCACTTTACAGCCACTGGCATGGTGTGCCTGAATCCAGGCAGGCCGGGGGGAGGTGCCCCTCCTTCTCACCCTTGTGCAGCAGGAACCCCCTGGGTTTCTGAATCACCAGCCTCCTGATGGTGATCAGAGCGCCAAGAAGGGACTAATTTAAAAACCAAACAATGTGGTAATTGCCCCTGGTCACCAGGTTGCCTTGCTTTTAGAAGGCCGCTGTTTCCGATTAGTGAAGCCTGGATCTGATGAGGACTAACAAAGTGTAACGAATGATCAAAGCAACAGTTACAGCAGCACGAGTGCCCAGTGATTGATCTGGATGACATAATAATGACAACCAATGAGGTGAGGCGGGTGGTGGTCTCCTCCAGGTAAGGATGGGGTGGGCTTGGACAGGTCAGGACTTTACTCTGTTTAGGGAAAAAAAGGTCACAGGGTGGAAGCAAGGCACGTGGAAAGGAAAGAAGGAAGCACTCACACCCAAAGACTTTGGATGGGAGGAGAACGGGGTAGCCATGACTGAAGATGAGAGTCCTATTCAATGATGGAGATTAAGATTACTGGTCCTGGAATATCACTAACTCAGCTCTTATGGTACTGCACAAAAGCATTTATTATGAAGAAAATTCAGCTGTCTGTAAATAATTGAAACAAAAAGAGGGCTCATTTTAAAGTGACTTTTGATAGTCATGTTTTCTAAATAGCAGAAAATTGACCTCTTTAAAAACCAGTATAAATAAACTCTTGAGGAGATATTTGCAAATCCATGTTCACAGCAGCACCATTCACAATAGCAATGAGGTGAAAGAAACCCAAATTCCCTTCCACAGATGAATAAAATTTTATATATACATACAATGGAATATTATTCAGCCCTAAAAATGGAAGAAATCCCATCATATGCTGCAAAGTGGATAAATCTTAAGGACATGATGCCAAGTGATATAAGCCAATCACAAGAAGACAAACACGGTATGGGTACATTTAGATGAGGTCTCTAAGGTAGGCAGATTCATAGAGACAGAAAGTAGACAGCCTTCTTTCAAAACAAGCAAACCAATGAGACTGGTTACCAGGGTCTGGGAGTGAGGAGAAAAAAGGCAGTCGTTTAACAGGAATAGTTTCATTTTTGCAAAGCAAAAAAGTTCTGGAGATTGCACAACGTACTACTGAATTGTACTCTTAAAGATGACTAAGGTGGTAAATTTTATATTATGTGATTTTTTTTTATCACAATAAAGAAAAAACAATATGACCTAATAGATTTATTTTAATCATTTGGATAAAAATCATTTGTCAGTAATACTGTATATTTCCTGTGTTTTCAAATGTGCCAAATCTAATTTGACTCCTCCTTTAAGAGTTCAGATAGTGTATACAGTAGAGAATGTTGACCTCAAAGCCTATTGAGCTGGGTGATAATATTTGCCTCTAGACAAAGTGACTGAATAATATCTATAGTTCCTAAGTCTGTGCCTCGTGAGCTTTACGCTGCTTTTGTTGTCAGATTCTGAACTTTTACTTCTTTTCTATGGGCCAAGTCTCTTGCCTCCTCCACATTTGCTGAGGAACTGTAAGACACGTTCATTCAAGTTTTGCATAAAATGAGGGTGAAGAGATGCAGAATCAGAGGTGAAAATTTTCTGCAAATCGCCTGAATTTTAGCACCTGGTCTTGGGCACTCCTGCTTTTTCTTCCTGGAAGCCTGCTATGTGGAACCTTGCCCACCTTCCCACAGCAGTCTGCATGGGCAACATTGCCAGCTCCAGGGTTATGGATGGAGAAGGCAGAGGTTTAATATCAACTTGGCTCAAGAATCAATTGGCACACATACTATCAACCCTAAGGTACATCTTTGATCAAAATTAAGAGACTCTCTGACCAAACATAAATGTGTCTCCTAAGAAAACACTGACCAGTTTTCATCAGCATAGAATCAGTGTTATATTTGCTTAATGCTACTTTGCTTATTAAATAAGAAAAAAATTATTTTATCCATGAACAAAAAGCTAGTATTTTTAAATAAGAGGGCATATTCTCAAGAACCAGTCTTAAGTGATGCTCATTGGTAAAAAATGAGACGTTTTATCATTCCTGACCAATCTACTGATGGATCTGCGGGCAGTGATTTTCTATTGAATTCTGTATTTTATAAAGCTTGTTTTGAAGCTAAGTTGTATTAGCTACATGTGGCGAGGCAGCATGGGATGGGAACAGACACATGACTGCAGTGCTAGGGCTAGGAATAAATTCTCACCCCACTGCTCACAAGCTCTGCAATCATACAGGATCCTCCAACATCCTGAGCCTCCTTTCCTCCATCTGAAATAGCAAGGCCTTCCTGCTTCCCCTAAAAGTTTTCCATAAGGATTCACTAAATCATAGCTGCGAAAACACACTGCAAAGTGTTAGGCCCCTACCCAAACGCGAGATGTTTTTGCTGATGGCCATTTGGCAAATGCAAAGCCTTGTGCTGTTGACACAATTGCACTTGGCAATTTGGACATTGCTGACAAACAGGGTAAAGTGGGAACATTTGCCTCAAACTTTACTTTTAAAATAAAGTTGAAAAGGTTTTTCACAAATCTTGCCAAATGAGGTGGGCCCAGGGTTTGCTTACGTCCACATCCACATTGGCCCTCTCTCCCTGAGCGCATGCTCAAGCTCCCCGGGCCCCTTACCGACCTCTCTTTCCACTTCAGCCTTCTTTCAGAACAAAACAAACCAAGGAGTAAACTCATGTCATTTTCTCTTTTTAATAATCCCAATGCAGTTTCCAGGAGACTGGCATATCTTGACGAATGAACTTTGTACAAGTATAGTCTGTCACTCTGGAATCTCTCACCTAGTCTGGGGTGACAGCTCTGATGCCATGTTGGAAGCTAGGTGATGCCAGATTCACCTACAGCCACCCAGGTTCCTAGGCCACCTCTGATGTTGTTTCAGGGATTCCCCAAACAGCTTTTCATTGTCACACTACTTTCCTACAGGGTCCTGAAAATCATTAGCAGTGACAAAATATTTTCCAGAGCCCCAAGATTTTTCTTCCTGGTGACTTTTAACCTCTCAGAGGCTCCCTGTTCTGTCAGTGCCCACCCTTTGGGGCTCCAAGCCTATGCAACTTAATTAGTTTTAATACTTTAACCGTTTAAATAGCTAACAGTAGAAATTAGGCTGCCTCCGGCCCCCACCCCACTCCCACTGCCTATGTGTCTGAGGTTGTCAGACCAAGATGGAAAAATACCTCTAATTGTTTCCAGACAATACACGGAGCTCTCACCCTGGATGAGAGTCAGTATAACTTTCATTTTCACAAAGGACCTCTAGCAGCTGGTGGGAGATTCCTGCAAGCCATGCTTCTTTGCACATTCCAATTCAACGGAAAATAAAACCCAGTTTCAAACCTGAACCAGGAGCTTTCACTTCCCCTAGATTATTCCTGGATGACTAGCTACAGCCGGTTTTGTTTGTTTGTTTGTTTTGTTTTGTTTTCAATAAACGAAATTTCTTTTCAGATCTTAACAGATTTTTTATCTTGGCCTTGTATGTCAGAAAGCAAATACCTTGGCCCAGAAGAAATGACAACTCTGAATTGGAATATGGCAAACATGAATTCTTCTGCACTCCACTTGAACCTAACAAAGAATCTATGTGGTATTCTTTTTCTATCTCTAGGAATACCTCCCGACTCAAGAATGTCCTCTCTAGGCCTGAAATTGTGTCATTAAAAGATTCATTTATTTGCACATAGATTAGTTGGCTTTCAGATCTTGTACAATTACAATTCAAACACATCACTGACAGTTAACACCTTAGCAAGACTTTGATGAACAAAGTTTTTAGCTTTGTCTGAATGAGACTCTAGATTCCAACCTGGGATGGAAAATCCTGGCAGAGGACTAGAAAACAGTAGAAAAAGAGGAGTCAATTCTACATTTATTCACATCTCATTATGTGCCAGGCACATTCTACTCTCCATGTCATATCACCTCCATGGCATTCCAGTGAGGTTAGTATTACCCATCTTAAAGATGGAGACTGGAGTTCAAACAGACTGAAGAAATTGCTCAGGGTCACATAGAAGGCACTAACTTGAATGCTGTTGGTGTTTTTTTTTTTTTTTTTTTTAATGTCAATACATACTGATCTGATTATAAATATTTTTTATTTCAATCAACTCTTTTTTTTGCAGTAGATATTAAGTATCCTTTTTTCTGTAATATTAAACTAATATCTAATTATTAAATTGTAGAAAGTTTACCTGTGTGTCACCTCATCAAGTCATCTGGCACTTCCCCTGGGAACACCAACCACAATTTAGGAAATGGTCCCATGCTAAAGGCTAACTGTTTTTGATGGCAAGAAGATATCAAAGTTTGCTGGCATAATCAAGCCCTCCTGGGCAGTGTGCAGTGACTGGCCCACAGCCAACTACTCACTCTCTTTGGTGCCTCCTACAGGAGCCAGGGGGGTGAGAGCGGCAAGAAGCTCAGGGTACAAGGGAAATTAGACACCAAGGCCTGGAATCTGCAGCTCTCAGTCTTTCATGATTTCCTTTCGAAGAGTTACTTGAAGGAAGAAGAGCTCACTTGTTTCTGAGATGAGACTCGGGCAATGCTTCTTCAAAGCAGCTTCTTGCACTAGAGCTCACTTGGATCAGATTTTCACTGATCTTCCGTGAAAAGATAGAAGGGCTTCCATCTATCCTTTCTTGGAGAAGGCTGTCTCTTTTGTTTGCTTTCTTTATTCCCTGTAATTTTGTTTCTCCTAAGTATGTCCTTTTATATTTTTATTTTACAGAATAGTGGGGAGAATATATGGAAAGTTGTTCTTTATTAAAATCTTTAGCTGGGCAAAACAGCAAGCTGTATACATATCCCTGTGCATGTGGGGTATATTTCTGTAGGTTACTATACATATGCAAAAAGAAGCGCATACAAAAGGAAATAAGGAATGTTAAATAAATCTTGGTAGAATCACACTAAGGAGTTAGGTGGAATAGTTTAAGAAAAAATGAGATAAACCTGCATCGATAAAGAAAAGTAACCAAGATTAAGGGGGAAAGAAAAGAATGTCAAGTCAAATAAAGGTACAGTATGATGCTGTCTATATAAAGAAACCAAAGTATTGCTTCTGCATAGACTTATGTATGTATGTAAGTGCATAAAGAAAGATCTGAAAGATGAAGCCAGTGTGATCAGTTTGCTGTGCCTCTTTCAGAAAACACTGAGATTAGATGAATGTTCTCAGAGAACTTTTGCCTTATCTGTATATAATTTAACATTTTTAAATAAGGAGAACATGTATAGTTGCTACTTATGCAATTAGAAAATAAATGAAACATTTTAAGGTGCCAAACCTTATGTCAGTTTTCTTTTACTATAGTTGCCTACTTGTTGTTATTGTTATTCATATTTAATTTTACCTGTCCGTAAAAACCACAATCTGGGTGTCACTGGGCTACAGTCAAGATAAAGATTCCTGAACATGGTAAAGTGCACCAAAAAGGTCATCTTTAATAATTATCATCACGATTGTTTTTAAAGGACAGTGTGTAAACTAGTCCAATACCATGACTTTTATTCATATCATACACATGAATTAAAGTTTAATTCTTTGAAACTTAGCATTGCAGTATTTCGTGATTAATAACAGTTTGCAATACTTGTTTGTCTGTTACCACTATTGCTCTAAGGTCATCCAAAGCACCTAAGATTATTATCCTACACTTTGCATTTGAGGAGACTGAGGCACTGATTTTGAAAAGGACTGCCTGTGTTGCTCCATTGCAACAGCTCAAGCATGCAAGTTTTCAGGAAAAAAAAAACACAGAATGCTTGGTTTGACTTTTCCTCCTGCCATTCACTCAGCCTCTCAGACCTCTAAAGCAAAGTCTGCCCATCAGCTCTGCTGCAGCCTGAAAAGGGCCCGTGTCCAACTTTCAAGCATTTGTCTCTTACATCATCGTCAGCCTTGTGCACTAGACTTGGAATCAACATCAAGGTAAGCCTTGGGGAGAGATCATATTTGTAGATCTGGAAACTTCAAGCCAGTACGACGGCAGTTCCTTGGACATTCAATCCAAAAACCCCATTTGGTTGTGGGGAGTTGGAGGGGGTGAGCCCGTGGATCCGTACCAGAGACCAGCCTGCCTCTGGAACTGTTCCAGGCCCTGATGCAACCAACAGCCACGGACTTGGTAAAGGACAAACGTCTCTGCCACTCAGTGTGCATTAATCACTGCCTTTAGTCAGTCCTGAACCAGAGGCCTGAATTCTTAACACAGAGCAGCAATCATTTCCTCTCCTACAGGCTTTGGATTGTGGATATTTGAGGGGATTGTTTTGTTTCTTTGGACCTCAATTTCAGAGCCTCCCTCACCAGAACTCGGGACATATTTCTTCCTATAAATCAGTCAAAATTTTACCCTTTTATTTCTGCTTATTATCAAGGCTAAAACAGACATTAGCTGTGTCTCCTGGTCCCATAATATGGGATGATCAGCTCAGGTCTACATACCAAACTCTGTAGAAGTCCAAAACCCTCAGTTCTGTAAATGAGGTATTAACAGAGATCAAGATGATCGATTCCTGTCTGACCTCACTGTCCACATTTGAATCTTGGTCCCACCATCTGACTGTGCTGTGATTTCAGGCAAGTTATTTAACATCTCTCTGCCTTAATTTTCTCTTCTGTGTACTAGACAAAATAACATCATTTCATAGAGTATTATAAGGGCTAAGTAAAAAACATGCCTGTGGAGGACTTAGCATAGAGTCAAACATAATAATTACCCTATTTAAAATCAGTTGTTTTATTAGTGTCATGCAAGATCCTTGGTAACAAAACAGCTGTTACAAAGCAGTGGCATCTCTGTGTCCACCTTGGTTCTCAAACTTCTGACCAGAAAAGATAAGTTCAATTAACAGAGAGCAAAGCCTAAGCTGTCTTGGTGAAATTTCTTATACCATTGAGTGATGGGGAACCTGGTGGATAACTCTGACACCCACTTCTGGTTTCAGACTAGCTTTTTCTGACTTCTATTGGTTATCCTACAATATTTGGTGAGCAATACCTCAAGCCCTTCCTTTAAAAAGCATCCAGCTGGATAGTCAGTGGCTATCAAATAGGATTTCCCCTAGTCCTGGGCAGGTGTGTCTCCTTGATGCTCACCCTTAGACCCAACGATGCTGCATCCTCACCTGCTCAGCATCATGATTATGAACTTGCTACAGGGCTTCCATAGGAGACCCCAAGACTTATGTCTTAGCTTGTTCTATTTCCAGTTAGGCCTTATTGTTAGAGTAAGCATCCAAATACCATGTAAGTAAGCAAGGGACTGATATTATTAAGGTAAAACAGCTTAAAACAGAAATTCAAAATGAGCTCTCATTTTCTAAATTGTAACTACCAGTTAAAAATCAACACTCCGATTCTTACTGTGATGATATTTCCCTCTGCAGTAGTCAGAGGTTCAATTGAGTCAGATTAATACTTTCCTCCATAACTGTCTATCTGTACCTTTTGGATCTTAAACCATCCTGCCATGCAGTGGAAGCCACTTTAAATATTTGATAAGGGAATAAATAGTCTCCAGAGAAATTTAATATTGTATACCAAAAACTTTATATGTATTCTCAGAGTACTTTTTTAACTAAATATAATAACTGATAGCAAAAGGACACATCAGTGGATAGTATTTTGCATTGAGACTATAACAAGTCTCAATTCTATTTCTTGACTGTAGCTTGTTTAAAATAAAAACCAAAACTGTGAAAAGGTCAGAGAAAGTAAACTTGGTTTCAGAATTTCAGAAGTATAAAAAAATAAAGTTACAAAGACAAAATTTATTCCTCACTTATTAACTATCTTTGGTAAATGGTCATTTATGCTAGGAAAATGCTATAGGATAATGGTCTCAGGATACTCACTTCCTATAACTCAAACCAATGACCCTCAAATCTTGACAATTACAAATTTTAGCTTCATGTCAAAGAAAATAAAAAGCCTGATGTTTCATCATGTGCATCATAAACACACCCACTCCAAGCTCCCTGCTATGGGTCCTGGACACTTCTAGGCCATGGTGGTGAGGGGCTAGTCAAGAAGTAGGTGCTTGGAGGGGAGGCAGAATTTGAACTATGGGCTGTGATGCCTGCACCTATGAACACAGGACCTTTGTGTCAGGACAGAACAAGCAGGGAAGAGGGGTGGGGAGGCAAGTCACACTCCAGCACGGGGCTACAAGAAATAAAAAATCTCTACATTTAATTCACCCTTTCAGCTCTTATAAGGTGTGTTGTCAAGGCAGAAATATTGAATTGTTGACTTGGTGGTTTTTATAACGTTTCAGAATTCATGTGTGTATGTGAACCTTTGTTTCTGCTCTTCCCTCAGACCTTACACAGTTAGGAGCAGGTCTTCCCCTGACCTCTCAATAGAGCATATACAACTTACAAAGCCCTTTCATATGTGGTCACCAAATCTTCCCAACTACCCCATTTCACAGAAAGAAAGAAAACTAAAAAACACCTGAGTCTCAAGGAGGTTCATTGACATATCCAAATCACATGGACAATAAGAAGTGTTGTTTTACCTCTTCTAGGCAAGAGGCATTTTGGATACAGATTAAGAAGCAAATCAAGGTCACTACCATCATCTTAATGGATGGAGTTTTGGCCTCTTGTACGACCGTCAATATAGAAGAGTTTGGGAGGAATCCCCTGTTTTCAAGATGTCCTGTTCATGGGCCAAGACGAAGGAGAAGCATTGGGAGGAACCATGCTGGTTGTACAGGCAAAGGCCCAGGAACCCTGAAGGAATCAGTCTCAACATTCAATCCATGGCTTAACATCATTGTCCTTGAGTTACTAATCTTCTGTCATTTAAGCAATCGGCCAAATAATGACTTTGTTATTTGTATTCCACATTTATACATTGGATTTAAAATCATCCCAAGCAAGAGCCAGACACTAGGCTGAATCTTACAGTAGCCTCTTATCTTCTCTCTTATTTGGAAAAGAAAAACAAGTTATTCTACAGGGCTCCAAGCAAGTGCCCAATCAAACCTGGGGCAATGTGACATTACTCATTATCAGGACCATTGGAGCATTGATAGATTTAAGGCCATCCAAAGGAATTACAGACTAAAGATTGATGCTCTTTCTTATGGGTCCAATCAGTTTGAAGACCTTAGAAAACTAAATTTAAAACAAAGATCGTTTATAGGTACAAGAAGAAATAATGTTGCTATTTGAAATAAATCAATCAACCCTTTAGAGATAGAGCTTTTCTTTAGAAACTCTGGAATAAAAATTGACCTTGCTGAGCCAAGAAATGTCATACATAGACTTTAAAAGATTTCCAAGATCAATGATATATTTTTAAATCACTTTCCATAAGCAAATCAGTCTTATCTTGTAATATGGCAGAAGGAAACCTATGGAATTCATTCCCGAAAGTGCCATTGTAGTTCAAGGATGAGATCATAGTGGAGAATCAAGCAAACTCTCATTTTCATCAAATTGAAGTCTGAGTGTCTGGAGAGCAAGGCTCTAAACTGGAAGCCTGTGATGTCATTTCTAGGATGGTTATGCCCTGCATATATGCTTGCCTATATGCACTAGTTCAGTGTTAAAAACTACTGCTAAGTATCAAAAACAAAAACAAAAACAAAAACAAAACCACTTGAGACAGGATGCTTTTAAAATGCTTGTTGTGCTTTGCAACTGATGGAAGTTGCCTAATCTAAGAGATCTGAGTAAGCTTTCTTCTGCAATCTTGGATTCACCTTTCTTCAATATGTTAAATAACCACTTTGGTTTTTTTCTGTTTCTTTTCTCTCTGTCCTCTTATTCCTGCTCTCCATTTCATTCTTCTCCACTTTTGTTCTTTTTGTTTTTCCAGGAACTCTTTGCTCCTTTTCTGACTGGCATTTCTAACTCTGTGGAATTGCCTAACTCTTCCTATCCCTGCCCTCTGTTTTTCCCCATCTGGGATTCAGTGCAAAGAGTTGCCTTGTAGCCCATGTTTGAAGATTTCTCTAGTCGGAATCATCATTCCCAGGTATGTTCATTTTACAGTTAGAAAACAGCAACCAAGAGTGATTCCTCTGAGGCCATAGCTGATGTAGCTCAAGCTCTAAATGATTATAAAATGGTATCCACCTTATAGAGTCAAAAGCTTATTCTCTGAACTCCAAGAGCATTTATCATTTGCATCATTCTTGTGACCAAATGGCTTCCCTTGTTGACTTTAGTAAAAGTCTCAAGGGTGGTTGATATTTGCATCCATTCTTGAAACTTTGAAGTGTCAAAGCCTCTACTAGCTCCTTAACTCTGAGAAAGACTCCAAGCCATTTAGAAGAAACACTGTTGAATACTGTAAGCCTGATAGTAGGATTCCTAGATGCTAGGATTAAGTCTCCAACTAACACAGGAATTTGAGAACTATGGGAAAGTTTTGGCAAGAAAGGAAGGGATTCCAGAAGGAGAAAAGCAGCTCTCCAAATACAGGGCTGAGTTGAAAATCCTATGTCCCATCCTGGGACACAGAGTGGAGAGGAAGGTCAGATGAAAGAGGACCACTGACCTTGCCTCTGGCAATAAATCAAGCACACACTTAACACCCCAAAACTGCAACTGCTACACGATAACAGAAAACATTTCCTAAAAGTCTGTGTGCTTATACTAAGTGTAGATCATCTCATTTGGTCTTTACAATGAAGAGGGTACTAACTTATTAGTTCCAGTTTTCCAGACGTGGAAACTGAGGCTTCCTTACTAATTTACTGAAAGTCATAGTTAGGAGGTGATAGAAGTAGGATTTGAATTCATGCATTCTGGCTCTGAAGTCTGAGCTGGAAATCACTAAGATCACTGTTTAAGGATGGTTGGAACAGATGCTGTCTATAGCATCTTCTACTTGGGGAAAAATGACAGTGCTCAGTGGAGCAGCTGGAGCCCTGGAGCCCTTGCAGGGTGAAATCCTCAGTCCCAGCCTCTGCAGGGGTTGCCTGTAGCAAAACCAGGAGCAGCTGGGGAGTCAGAACAGAGCCTGTAGTGGGAGTGATGTGGGGTGTCTGAGGGAAGAGCTATAATAGTGCTGTTACTGCCAGCTGCCAAGTCACCTGGAGAGAGAGAGGGGCTATGCATGGACCCACACAAGAAGAGAGTAGGAACTAGCTGCCTTTGGGTGGCTGATGGCATATTTGGAAGCCTTAATGATTAAACCAGACAGTGACAGAAATGGTGTCAAATGTCTTTATACCTCATCTCTGAATGTGAACACTGCATGCATCTTGTCTTCCCAGCTTCACTCTATACTCAGTGATGGCAGGAACAAGCTTTTCACTTCCTTAGCTCCCCCAAAATGAAAGCAACTAACACTCATTTATTTATTTAGAGATTAAACATTCATCCATATTTTGGAAAGAGCTCAGCTCTATAGATTCATCTCTGCTGGCTAGGAACTGGAGCCTCAGAACAAAAGTAATGGATTCTTTGAAAAAGCTCCGTTGAAGTATTATTCCAGGTATGTGCCTATGTGTATTTGAGGAAGAAGGAAATGTGGAGTTTATTGTGCATCTGCTATGAGCCAGGCACCACGCCAGACATACTAGGAATGTTTTTTCATCTACTCCTCCAATGATTAAATAAGGTAAGAAAAATCAGTAATATGCATCTGTATGGCAGACGCACCCAATGACAAAGACTCAGAATTACCTGAGAATTATTAACTTGTATGCCAGACACACCTGACAGCAGTAACTTCCCTTAAGCCTACCCTGAGAATGACCCTATGGGCTGAGAAGAATGTGCGTTCAGTCCTGAGCTAAGGAATCCAGGAGTGGCAAACCGAGAGATTCATTTTTTATCTGTGAGGAACATCTGAACTCCTGGCCCATCCCTTGGAATGCAGGTTGTACAGGAGATCAAGGCCCTTTGTTTTGAGTTAAATGAAGGTTGCCAGGTGGAGGTTGCTAAGGGGAGAGTGCTAAGTGAAAATACTATATAAACTGCATGCTTTTTACAAATGGAAGCAATTGTTCTGTCCAGCCCACTGCCATGAACCACCCTATATGTAAGTCCCCTCAATAAACCCTATGTCTCTTTCACTGGCTCCAGGTCTTTGGCCTCTTGCACGTGGCCTCCTCCCTGTTAAAGTCCACAGGGATGCAGCACAACGGCTTCTTGCACCAATGCAAAACTTAGAGGCCCAAATGTACATGTTTAATGAATCACATGGGCCCAGGTCATGCTGGTTCTGAAACCTGTTTTTTCCCCCATTTCAATGAGAGATTTGCCTAGTAGAGAACAGATATTTCTGGGATAACAATTTCCTGGTCCCTTCAGTCCCTGTGGCCACTAGCTTTGGGCCTCCATAATATACTTTTCCAAATCCTGGGATTCCTCCCCCATTGCTGAGGTTGCTATGGTGGGTAAATGCACCAGATAGCATAACTTAAGCATACCCTTAAAATAAGACTGTAGAGCAGACGTACCTGAATGTGTGCTTCGAGCTCAGGGATCTGGGAGTGGCCAACCCAGAGATTCATTCCTTGTCTATCAGGAACATCTGAGTCTCCCACCTATCCAATGGAAGAGAGGCTACACAGGAAATTGAGGCCTTGAGTTTTGGGTTGGCTGAAGGTCGCCAGGTGTCGATGGTTAAGGGGAGAGTGTCAGGTGAAAATGCTATATGAACTGCGTGCTGTTTGCAGGTGGTTGCAGTTTTCCTCTCCAGCGCACTGCCCCTGGGCTATGCCATTACCTTGTCCAGTCCGCTGCCACTGGACCATAGGTAAGGTGGATACATTGGCCAGCCCACTGCCACTGGACTCTCTCCTCTGTATGTGAGCCGCTAATAAAATCTTATGTCTCATTTGCTGGCTCTGGGTCTCTTCTTCTGCCCCTTGAACCTAATGCCTTCTCTATTGAGGTAAACAGGGATTCAGCCCAACATACTGTCAGTGGGACAGGGAGAAGAGCAAGTCCCTGGCAATGTGAAACTGACACACACACACACTGAATAAAGGTACCAATGGCTCAGTGTCCATATCTGAATAATTAATATTCTTAGAATCTGCTTTAGTACATACCCTCCTGCCCAGCAATTCAGTAGGTTTTCAAGACTGTTCAACAGCTCCTTCTCCTTTACATAAAATGTGTTTACTGATGATCCACACAGCCCCTGTGTTACTCCAAAGAGGGGTCTCAGCATTTTTCCTAGCCTGGCCCCATGTCAGGCTACAGGATGTCCTCAACACTTACAGAGGAGGAGAATGGAACTTTCTGTCCATAAAATGACATCACGGCAATGGAGCTTTCTCTGGGGCTCCTCAGCCTTGACCCCAAGTGCTACAGTAAAAGAACAAGAAAATCTGTGCAATAAATATACCAGGAAAAAAGAGAACTCTCTTCCTGCTTTCAGGAAACATTAAACCAAGTTCACGTGGCCTCTGTTTCTAAAGTTTTCACCAAAAAATTGTAGTCTGTGAGCCTAATGGAACTTGGATTTTATAGCCAGCTGTGTTTGAAGACAGTGATATTCTACTTTGAGAGCCCAAGGTAAGATGCTGCCAGATAAACCGTCCGTATGTGAGAAGTGAGGGGAAGAGGAGTCCCCGGTAGACAGACTCTCAATACGTCACCCAAGCCAGCTCTCGGCTTCCAAACAGCGGACACCCACACACAGTCTCCCTGTCTTGGTCTCTCTGCGGCACCCCAAAACTCCCAATCATGATCTGTCTAGAGCTCCAACAGCCTCGAAAGGTTTCTGTATAAAGGGTGAACAATGTGTAAAGGGATAGCAATGACTATCACCTGTGTGTCCTCACTTTTTCCTCCCCTTGGCGTCTACAGGGTAATTCCGCACACTCTGCCTTAAGGGCTTCTGCCTCCTTCAGCCCTCTAGAGTCGGTTCTGCCTTCTGAGACTACTGGACTCTGGGGGAGCAGTTTTGAAAAGCAGTCACAGAAGGCAGGAGCAATGGATGGGGGGAAAAGGGAACAAGTAAGAAGAGTGGGGGCCCAGGTTTTCCATCCACACGTGGAATTTGAGAAGTTCAGGTTGAGGGCTTGATTTATTTTGAAATTACTTCTGATTGGATGGACTGTGCTCTTTCAGCCGTAACACTTCAAGACCAAACCTCATGGGGTGTGACTTCATAAGCATTACGCTGGTATTTCCAAAACCAGGTCTTATGAGGCTTGTTGAGAACCCCGCAAGCAAGGAGTGCTCTATCCCAAGTGAGTAAGGCCCCCACGCCATAGTCAACTCCAAACGCCAGAGAGCTGTTTAGCTTTACGGTGATTTCAAGGCAATCCGATACACTTTCATTTCTTTTTCTTTGAGGAGTGATGAAGAGGCTCTGGGAGTCTTTGAGGCAGAAAAGTCAAGAGAAAGAACCACGAGATAAAGAAAATGTGTACCTAATGAAAGCTCTTCTAGGTCAGGTGCAATGGGTCACACCTGTAATCCCAGCACTTTGGGAGGCCAAGGTAGGCAGATCATTTGAGTTCTGGAGTTTGAGACCAGACTGACCAACATGGTGAAACCCTGTCTCTTCTAAAAATACGAAAAATTTAACTGGGCATGGTGGTGTGTGCTTGTAGTCCCAGCTACTCAGGAAGCTGAGGCAGGAGAATCGCTTGAACCCAGGAGGTGGAGGTTGCAGTGAGCAGAGATTGTGCCACTGCACTCCAGCCTGGGCAACAGAGACAGACTCCATCTCAAAAAGAAAAGAAAGAAAGAGAAAGAAAGAAAGAAAGAAAGAAAGAGAGAGAGAGAGAGAAGCTATTCTACTACAATGTTTATTTCTTTTTACTTAGACCCTCATGTTCTAGAATTGAGAGGTACTTCAGAAAGCCCGATGACTTTTGGCAGATAAACTGTAATCACTGCTTAACAGACAGGCCAGTGATACGGGTCACAAAGCCGCCAAATCTATGTGAAAACCAAGCTCCAGGGCCCTGCCACTGAGCACAGTGATGTGCCTCTGATGTATCCTTGACCCTGGCTGCCACTGGAATCCCATGGGGAGCTGGACATCATGCCAAAGGCAGGGTTCCATCCTCAGAGATTCACATCTCAGTGGTCCCGGGTATGGCTTGGGAATCAGGACTGAGCAAAGCTCCCTGGGGGATCCTAAAGCCAGGCAGGAGAGCACTCACCTAATGCTGAAGCCCCTTCCTCAAAGCTTTCCCTGAGGAGCAACCAGTAAGCACTGACCCCTCATTAAAGGCACCCAGAAGCGTAAAGGCCTGGAGGAAGACAGAGTAAGGTAGTGGAAGGAGCCCTGACTGATATGCCGCAGACCTCTGCTTTATGGCTGGATCAGACTGACTCTCACATAACCTGGAGGAAGTGATGACTCCCCCAGGCCACAGCTGCCTCCTGTGCAAAACAAGGATTGAAGTGGAAGACCTTTATGTTCCTTTCCGCCTGTACATTCTATAACTCTAAATAACCTTTCTTGGCCCCAGGCTCTGGAGCCTTCTTTAGATTTGCATGGCTTCTTTTTTTTCCCTGTTTAATCACATTTTCCCCTTTTTCTCAGCTCCTGCTCCATTTTTTACACCTCATTGAATAGGGCCCTGCATATATAAAAGCCAACAACCCCCAGCTCAGCTAGGCTGTGAGCACAAAATCACACTAGCAGTTAAATCCACATCTTACTAGCGAAAGTCACCATAGGCTTGAACAGGAAGTCTAGTTTCTGCAGCAACCCTAATACATTTTGATATGGGGCCAAGGTTATCTCATAAGCACTAGTGTGCCAAACTGCTGGGCGCTTTCACCGCTGGCATCTGCTTTATGCTTTTCTTACTGCACCAGCTTCCTCCTTTTCTGGAACTCCTTTCTGTAGCCGCCAAAGAGGTTTCACAGTTTTCACTACTGCCAGCCACTAACCGTGAAAACAGTCATGTCTAGGCAAGATGCTGTTTGCTGGAGCAGCCTAAGCTGTCAGTCCTCAAGGGGCAAGCATGGAGTGAAGCTCCAGGCAAAAGTGGCTAGAACAGCTGTCTTCTCCACCCAGCTCTAGTCTGGTCTCCCAGGCAGTATTCCTTATGTCCACTGAATCACTAAGTCAGCCCTAAAGACAAGTCTTTCATCTTCTAGACTTACTCCTTCCCACTGGAGATCAAAACCAATCCAAGGTGAGTGGGATAGGAGTTGGAAAGAAGCAGCATTTTCCTCCTCTCTTTCCTTATTCAATATACATGTATACACACACACAATGTCTACACACTACATGTATGTATACATACACATACTAAGGTACAGATATGCATAAGGTAATAATACACAGATATAGTGTAGATATAGTAAACATATTTATTTATAGTGGGGACAGGGTCTCCAGCTCACCAGTTCTGCAAAAAGCCACTTTGACTCCCAGTCAGCTTTGGCCAGTGTTCCCTGCTTCTCACTCCACCCTTTCTAAGGAAAGTAACTCTCTCATAATTTAAAGGCATAACCATCACTTATCAAGAGTTCTAAAAAATACTCTTTTAAATCTAATAATTCTGTCCTAAGGAAATACAAATGCAGACAAATATGTTCAACTGTTGGTGGGAGTGTAAATTAGTTCAACCATTGTGGAAGACAGTATTGCGATTCCTCAAGCATCTAGAAATAGAAATTCCATTTGACCCAGCAATCCCATTACTGCTTATATATCCAAAGGATTATAAATCATTCTGTTATAAAGACACATGCACACATACGTTCATTGTGGCACTGTTTAGCAAAGACCTGGAACCAACCCAAATGCCCATCAATGATAGACTGGACAAAGAAAATGTGGCATATGCACATATACACCATGGAATACTATGCAGCCATAAAAAAGGATGTGTTCATGTTCTTTGTAGGGACATGGATGAATCTGGAAACCATTATTCTCAGCTAACTGACAAAGGAACAGAAAACCAAACACCACACATTCTTATTCATAGGCAGGTGTTGAACAATGAGAACACATGAACACAGGGAGGGGAGCATCATACACTGGGGTCTGTTGGGGGAGGACTAAGGGAGGGGCAGCAGGGGGTGGGGTGGGAGGTCGGGGAGGGATAACATGGGGAGAAATGCCAGATGTAGGTGACGGGGGGATGGAGGCAGCAAACCACATTGCCATGTGTGTACCTATGCAACAATCCTGCATGATCTGCACATGTACCCCAGAACTTAAAGTACAATAAAAAATAATAAATAGAGGAAAAACTTTCATCTCAACAAGACTATCCATGAAACAGAATGTTATAAGACTTACATATAGTAGTTATTTCTAGGTAGCAAATGAAAGGTTATTCTTATGTGTCACTTCTCCCCTCAAATTCTCTAAAATAAACATTCAATTATTTTATAATCAGCAAATGCAGATCATATATTTTTGTGTGTTTTTTTTTTAAGACATCACAATCTCAGAGCATTTATCCCTAAAAAGAACAAATTTATGCTGAAAAAAAAAAATAAGAGCATTTCTCCCTGGCTGCTGGAGGGGATTACACAGTGGCTCTCCCCATCCCCATAGCAGCCAACATTTGTTGATCACATATGGAGTGGCTCAGTCCAAGATTGTAGCCCAGGCTTTACTCACATCCACTCATCTGTGCTTTTCAGCATGTCCTTGAGGAAGTTACCATTATTCAGACTTACTGACTGAGTCCACATCCTCACTCCATTACTACACTAGGCTGCTGGCCACCTCACTGTTCCCCTAA
The DNA here is from genome assembly GCF_048565385.1 of Saimiri boliviensis. NCBI lineage: Eukaryota > Metazoa > Chordata > Mammalia > Primates > Cebidae > Saimiri > Saimiri boliviensis. The sequence goes on along the minus strand of NC_133449.1, from coordinate 71,583,185 downwards.
AAAGAAAATAGTTGGAAATTATAATCAAGAGCTGCCTCAAAGGTTAAAGCAGGCATCTAAGAGTAGGCAGAGAGGAAACAGTGACCAGAGAAGAAAGCCCATCTCTTGAGAAACAAGCAAGGGGCCAATTTCCTCTGTGCTTGCTCCTGGCTCCGGGTGCAGGTGCCCATACATCCCTGACTTAAGGCACTAGATGCTCTGCATCCTTCTTCCACTACTTAGAGGAGAAACGGACAGAGATGGACCATCGCTTCCAGTTCCAAATAAAAACTAAAATTGGGAGTTTCTCTCCTGGAATCCTTAGTTCAAAACTGCAAGCCAAATCACCCAGTGCAGAACAAGGACAAAAGGAGTCCCATTGCCCTTGCCAGCTGGAAGAGGCCCCACAAGTCTGAGAAGCTTCACTTCTCCAGCTCATTCTCCTCCAATCAAGACATCCCAGGGTTCCCTGCAGTTCAAATTGACAGAAGCACAATACCCTCCTTCTCAGACGTCCTGGGTTAATTTCTTTTTTTCTTTCTTTCTTTTTTTTTTTTTTTTGGCTCACATTTTGAAGTTTTTCCAGACTGATGGACCAGAGTGGAAATTACAATTCAATCGGCTATGTCCAAAACAGATGCCACATAATCACAGTCATATTAATAAAGCTGGCAACGATGAGAATAAAGAATTTCAAGGGAAGGGGGAGGGGAAACTAACAACTTCCAGAATGTGTCTAACTGATTAAATGCTCCTGCCCAGAAACAGGTTTCCCTGAGAAATCTAAAGTTGGCTTTTTCCCTATCTAAACTCCAAATCCATCCTCGTATTCAATATTTTTTACAGGTTCGGTGAAGGGAGAGAAAGGGGAAACATTTGCTCAAATTTTTTGGTCTTTACAACCCTCGGGGTCTTATTTATGCGTGGGTTTCCAGCTGTGCATGACATACGTCACTGAAAACTGGCACATCTTTCCATCAGCAAGCACAGCACAACCACAAGTTTGGCAAGCATTTCATGTTGCCAGATGCCTTCACTGTTTCTTAAACTATGTATTCCAGGCACTCCACTTTTTTCTTGCTGGAAATACTTTCAAAGAAGAACACAATGTTTTGGGTTGCCTGGCCAAAGTTTAGCTGTACTTTTGCATCTTTGCCAAACTTCCTGTTTTTAGCAAAACAATTTATTATCTTGCTGATTCTTTAGACCCAAAAGGATTTGCAGGCACAAATAACGACTTGGTTTCCATGTCTTTTCACAGAAGAAACTCATTCCCTTTCCCATAATTATCCCGTAGATGTTAGAACAGAAACATATTTAACCTTTGGAAGTGCTACCAAGGTGTAGAAAAGGTTTTAATTATTCAAAACTTCTATCGTCTGCACTTTAAAGAACTGACGATTATTTTTGGTGTGCAAGAAAAATAATTCTTTTCAGGTGGTTTGGCAAGATCACAGACCTGCCGCATGTGGTATTGTAGAAGCAATTTTGGAGTGAGTTTAAGTTTAAAGTCCAAGGTTAGACTAAAGAGATTTGATTGATCAGCAGCAATCAAAGAAAGCATTCAACCAGACACTTTTATGAATAGTTACCTCTGGTTATTAAGCCACAGAGTCACCCATTTGCCATTATCACCAGAAAGCAAAACAAAAACAAAACACAAGGAGCCTTCCCCATCCCCACCTATCAGCAACTAGCCTGACCACCAACCAATAAATAGATTAAGAAGAAATCTTTAATTCTCAACTACATTAGATTGAGGTAGCCACACACAGTTACACGGTCTCGGTTTTCTAGAACATATGTTATCTATAGTGACACACACACAGACACATGTAGTCATTTAGATAGGCTTTTCTTGCAATCACCTGTACAATATCAGAGCAACATTGGCAACCATATGCTCAACTCTCCAGCGAAATACATTTCTAGGACAGACTTTATTTCCACTTAGATAGATGGACCCAACCACAATATTTCCAATTTCGAAAATACACTTCACACTACCGGCAAAGGCCAGGGAACTGATAATGTTGATTTCCTGTATGTTCGTGCTTCAAAGATCTTAGAATTCTTTGATGGTGACTTAGAAACAACTATAAAAATAATAGCTCCTTAAAACAGAGTGAATCAGAGGGCAAGACTCTTTAGAGGAAATGGTTAATATTAATGAGAGAGTGCACTGTAGTCTGACAATAGACCAGCTTCAGCACTTTGGGAAGAAGGCATCTAACTTAAACAAGAGAGGGACAGTTTCTGAATTTCCATTTGTGAATTATTCCTCCAGATAAAATCAGAGAAAAAGACAGCATGGGTTAGATACAGGGAGAGGTAGATTGATTGATTGGTAGACAGATGATCGCTAGATAGGTCTGTGAGTGCAGAAGTGCTGCTGGTGTGTCTTTTTTTTTTTTTCTTTTTTTTCATTTTTCCATTTTCTTCTTTTTTAAGATCAATGTTCTGATGATTCCCTTGAGTAAATACTGGCCAAGAAAAGAAGAAAGAAGTTAAAGCAGCAATTCAACAGGCTAGAGAACATGAATAGAGGAGAGCATTGAAAGGGAAGGTTTTTATAAGGAATAGCCACTCACTTCAAGCCCTCTCAGGCATTGCAGTTAAGTGTGTGGCAACCAAAGGTGGCCCAAGATCCTTTCAAACTCTTCGAAAAGGTGAGAATGTGCCTTTCTAATTAACTTGAGGGCATGTTGCTTTAAAGAGTTATTTTTAACATTTAAACATAAACAATATCAGTACTAAATATAGGATCAAAGAAATACCGTTTCCATATGGAGTTGCCAAAGCACAGAAGCATGGCTGGAAAGTACAAGTTTCCTTTGAAGGCGGTGTTGCTATCAATATTGCTTACTCAGCAGTCTATTAATATCAAAATAAAGTGCACATATACACATAGATTCATTATATATCCTGCCTGGTGTAAAAAAAAATTCACTCTTCCAACCCTTAAAAATGAAATCCAACATCCCAAACCAAGGCCTTAAGGGCCCCTTCACTAGCTTTTTTCAAAATGAACACATTTAAAGTAATGTTTGAAGCCTGTGGTATCAGAATTTATTTCTACAAAGTTAACTCTATTTAATATCCTTGGCTCTGAGCTTAATTTGCTAAATCGTGCTGTTTTTGAAATTTATTG